>NW_009235003.1:0-20922 GCF_000690835.1 Fulmarus glacialis | reverse complement strand
TTTTACATTATATTATTATTATTATTAAGAGGTGACTTTAGTTCCTATAAAGTTGAATTTTTTTTTTTTTAACCTTTAGATTTTGGACTATAAATCTATTAGGAAAGTAAATGGTAGAAAGTCACTTAAAGGAAAAAAATCAGATATCAAAACTTCTGATAAAGTTTCATTTCATGATGAAGTCATAAATGCTCAGTCATGTTTTTCACTTAGAGAGGGTCATTTAAAATACTATCTCGATCTCCAACCTGGAGAACTTGAGGAAGTTGTTTATTTGGATTTCAGGCTCTTAACAGCTGGAAATCTCAGCTGCTCTTTCTACAAATCTCTCTTTTTACAACTTCCTGGCCAATAATAAAAAATCCCTCAGGTAAAAAGATTTCCTGACATACTGTTTCTAGTATCTGTTCTGGTATGATTTAAAGCCATCATTTGGGAGCTGAGTGAAAGGAATGCCCTATTCTTCCCAAAGAGCAGCTCTGCTGTTCTGTTGTCCCTACCATGCAGTTTACTAAAGAGAGCGCAAATACTAGTTACCAACAGGTCCGCCCATAGTATCAGAGTATCTTTATAAATTTAATTTCGACTTTCCATATATTTGAAAAGAGGAAGAATCAGTTTACATTTAAAAATTCATTAAATATTGAGAGAAGATTTGACTCAATCTCAGCTGCTGATTAAATGTATATATTATGAACAAAAGATGACCGAAGAAAACAAGGTATCACTAGGCAGATAGCAGTCTCCAACCTCTACAATTCCCTAAACATGTGTTAAAAATTATTATGGATTTTAGAAAATCAGCTTGTTAACGGATGAAAAAAAAACAACCAAACAAAAAAAACCCAACACTGCAGAGAGCTCAGCTACCCCAATTGCTCTGAATCCAAGATTGTGAAATGCAAAGCAACAATGTTCTTTCTACAATTGCTTGTGTTTGGACAATAGAGAGGCCAGAAACTAAACCCCACATTCAGATACAGCCAATGTTATAGGTGGAAGGAAAAACTTCAAATACTCTTTGGTCTGCCTTGTTTAAATATTCTTAACGTGCTATATGACACAAATTCCTACAGCAAACTCCCTTAATTCTAGGATGTTCAAAATCCAACACTTGGGAATGGGGAAACACTTGCAATTCTGCAATAAAGTAGGCTGCCAGTGCTAATGCAAATGTGTTTTGATGCTGTTTTGTAAAAGCTGAGAAAGCTCTCTCACTTAACTAAGATTTTCTAAACACATTGTCCAATATGCCTTTTCGAGTAATTCACAGGAACACTTGAAGCATAAGGATGAACAGAGAATATTTTCAATATATCTTCCACTGGGAAGTAAGCCAGAGTATAACCTACAGAGAAAGAAGGGGCTTGAGGAAATTCCTAGAATAGTAAGCCATTCAGCTGCAAGCTATAAAGAAAGATATGGCAACCCATTGCTTATTCTTAAACTGAACATCTGCTTTCAAAAATCATTCATATTTATCATCTGTTAGTAATAGTTTTCATGTTTTATTACCGACATGCTGTATAATGAAGAACTGGAAAAGCCACACGTTCCAAAGAAAAGTCTGTAATTTTCTTTAATGCAAACATACAAAGCTTCATAGTACTATTGATGGGCCTGATCCAACCCTCACTGAAATCAGTGGGAGTTGAATGAGCCCCTCTGTGCACAGGAAATGAATTGAAATTAATGAGACTACATATGGTTCCAAGGTAATTTATGCCTTTTTCTGGCTGTTAATATTTATAAGACCTTAATCTGCTTCCACTTGTATCAGTGTTCAACTCCACTGACTAAGCTGAGTCTACTCTGAATTTATAGCTGCATGGATAGAAGGAAAAGAAAGGCTATTGTATGTTCGCAATTTACTGTACCAAGTTATTACTATTCTCTAAGATTCTCTTATCTCTAAATAAGATTCCTTATTTAGTTCTAATCTTGTACAAGTTTCTTCTAAGTATAGAAAATCCTGTTACCTATTGTCCCCTTACCTACCCAAACTCTACTGGACTATACAGCAGGCTGTACATCAATAGAGCAATACAAAGACTGGACTACACTCCATTAAAGCTCAGAGAATGAGCTCTTTGCTGATAAGCTCTTTTCACAACAACAGGACAAGCTGTGCCTTGTCAGCTACTGACATCTAGTCATTCTGAGAGGGGAACAACGGTTTTAAAATAAAAACTTCCCAAGCATGGCTTTTCAGTTTATTCAACAATGTATTCTTCTTTTCCTACAGAATGCCATTGCTCATGCTGCATCCAAACAGCTGGCCAGTTTGTATAATACCGAATATACATACGGCCCGGCAGCTACAACGATCTGTAAGTACTGGCCTAAACATACTAGCCATCTATATAAAGTGCTACTATCAAATGCAGTTTTCTAGTGATTCTTGTTCCTCTTCCTAAGCAGTCCCCTTCTTTCTTTACAAGCATATACTCAGAGGTATATATGGAATCTATCATTTCTAAAATATGGAATGATATATTCCTTAAGGATCTCAGGGACTGTGTGACCCCTGGAAGGTAAAGTGATATGGTAAAGTGTTTAGGAATTTATGTGCATAGCATGAATTCCTAAATCATACACAGCTTAGATCTAAACATAAAAATCTCAAACTGAGATTTTCTGTATTTCCAGTATCTCCAAGTCAAAGTGAAAAGACGATGTGAATCCTAAAGAATGGCTTCAACCACTCTAGCAACACCGATAATTACTTCTTTTACTTTGCATTACAGTCTGAGAAACGTACTAATTACAATTCCATTCTTCTACCCCTCCTGGCAACTCAGCTGTCAGGATATGGTCTTTGCAGCACCAAAAGCCGAGCTGAGGTTGCCAAATCTAGATCTCTAGAACTTTAATATCTCCTACATTTAAGATCTCTTAATTTTCTTAAATATGGCAACTAGTATCTTTTGCTTATTTCTCTTTCCTGGAATAATTTGAAAAACCTTTAACAATTTCTCCCCATTTTTAGAATATTTATGGAGATTTTTCCTTTAAAAATTATTTGGTGATGCTTAGCAATTCTGGAGGCTTCTTCCTTAGCAAAAGAGACTACCTTCATTGTACCAAAGTACTGGAAAGAGAGGGTACCATTTGTCCAGAAGAAAAAGATGGAGCTGATATCTCAGAACTGCAGTTCTTTCAGATCTCTATGAACCTCAAAACGCTACCCAGTGCTTCTGATACCAAACCTTTATAAACAACCCCATGCGAGGATGCCATTCTCCTGATCCTTAGACATTCCTCCCATGGTCTCTCCACAATATTGACAAGGAGGGAGCAGTTTAGCTTGTTTACATTTGCTTGCATGCATCAGCTGGAACGAAGCTCACAAATGGCCTGAAATCACAGAAGCTTTTCCATGAGCAGGAGAAATCAATCAATTCACTGTCCATTCTGCATTTCTGGCTACACGGCTTGACTCCGAAGTATATCACATTTCAATGCATAGCCACACTTTTCCAGTTAAGCTTTATTTTGTTTCTTTATCAACAGATCCTGCTGCAGGGAGCTCTGATGACTGGGCTTACGATCAAGGCATCAAGTACTCTTTCACTTTTGAGCTCCGAGACACTGGTAGATATGGTTTTATTCTCCCTGAATCTCAGATAAAGCCAACCTGTGAAGAGACTCTGCTTGCTGTTAAATATATTGCCAATTATGTCCTTGAGCACTTGTATTAGAATGGAGTTCTAAAAACTATTAAAGAGGGTTTTATTCAAAGATGCCTTCCTTTTTATTCTTCCTTAACAATAGGTTTTTATTTCTCTGTACTTAATGTTCTTAGTCATATCCTTAGTCCATGATAGGTCAATAAAACTACAAGTTTGTAAAGAGAAATTATATCTTTTCGTAGGCAACTGATATAGTCAAGGAGGTCTAAAGAGAAAGAGCACAAGAAGCTTAATCAACTTAAGGTAAAGGTTGCCTTAATGATTAAAATTATCTTTACACAGAGCAGACAGGCAGAGCATTAGAACTTGCACAGCCTGAATGCTAAACAGCATGAGAACAGCTGGGTGATTCATATAAACGCGCTTTCATCCAACCATTCATTGCCTTAATGGCAACAGCAGCAAGGAAAAGTTCACATCACATACTTTTAAAATTATGTTAGCTGTGATACGCTCTTGTGAATTTTCTCAAAATCCACCCTGGATCTGCCCCATCACTGAAAACTAGTTTGGATCTGAGATCACTGCTAGTCTGATCTGAACTCGGTGCTGAAGCTTATAATTACTATTAGTTTTAAAGACCAAGACTCAATACAAATAATGCTATAAACTACCCTGCATTTAAGGCGCTCACGCTCACTACAGTAGCATTTCTCAAAATATTCTCAGAGAACTGGTACTTCCTGGGGCCCCACATGTTCCTACTGTCATGAGCGGAAGAATCGTAAACAGCCATAAAGACTAAGTCTGGTGATAAATGATTAACTGTTTCTTTCATGAGAAGCTGTAAAGAATTATCCCCTCCCGATCAATTTTCCGTACAGGTAATATGGGTTTGATTGGGTCAGAGTGAGGGAGAGTGATGAATAGTCACTCTGGGCAGCTTTCTCATGCAGCTGCAGAAAATGTGTTTGGCATTTATTAATGCTGTTTAGAGCTTGCCTAATATGGGACGCACTCTGAAGAAAGATGGGGAAAAACCACGTATGTCAACACAAAACCTGTTGATTTCCCTGCCATTGCTAGAAGCTCTGAACAGAGACTTCCGCTGCCCCTTGATGCTCCTGGAATTAGCACTATTTCTGGCAGGTGCATAGCTGATGCACTCAAAACAGCCCAGGAAATCCATCTTACAGAGAAAATGGTTCTCCCAAGAAAATCACCAAATTCAGACCTGTCAAAAACGAAGTGACCTTCTTTTTTGCCTCATCTCTGTAGAGGGAAACAGAAAGACAAGGTCCAATTTAAAATGACACTTTCATTTACATGTATAAGAAAAAGGAACACATCCACTAGCCCACTCCAATTAGCCCAGTAGCACTCAGATTAAACTAGTCCTCACACACGACTGCTCCATCTGTTTTTGATCACTGGTGAAAATGAACCCATGTGTGAAAGTAGCACGTACCAGTAAAAAGACATGTCATTCTGTTTTGCACCAGAAGTGGGGGGAAGGATAATCAACATTATTAAAAATAGCACAGGATGCAAGCAGAATATACCGGCCTGAGCCAAACATGTCACAAAAGGCAGGAATATAAACTACTCAGAATATAAAATATTTTGGCTAATTTTAACTAAGTATTAACAACCACCCAGGGACTATCCTAACTAAAACTGTATTATTTGGGAAAATATCACAGGCCTTACACCGACTGCAAGGTGAATTGTTGATAGTCAGCACCATTCATTACTAGGAAGGCTCTTTGTAGGACTGCAGGCAACCAAACACAGAATTACAAATACAGTTGAGGGGTAGGTCACGGCACCCAGCAGCTCCGATAGCATTTGGGTTACCCCAGTTCACTTAAAACTGTGACTCCGAGGCAGAATATGGCACACATTTGGTAGCTCTGACATTCACAAAGTCACATCACAGCAAGGCAGTGATATGCAGCTTTTCTGTGCCTTCTCCACAGAAAGCACGCACTAGCACCTCTGCTCAAATTACATAGAGGCAGAAAAGAAGAGCAATTAAACGTGATATACCATCTATGCAGCTTGGAACATAAAAAAATCCAGGGAGAAACTTAAGCAGGAAAGGACATTCTGCTAGCAGGTAAGCTATTAGGACAGAGACACTGGAAGAAAACACGGAGAGAAAGCAAAGGCTCAGCACAAGTCACAATGCTTCAAATTTCAGCATTGCTTTCAAAAAACATAGAAAATCCACATGCAAAACTGATTGATAATGTATTTTCAAAGACACCATCATAGTTATTTGGAACCAGTTCCTCAGTTATGGAACAGTTCTTGCAGAGAACCAGGACAGACACGGGGAAAAAAAAAACCCAACATATTATATGGATGATGGAGGTACATTTTGACATTCGTAAAAGGTGGACTTTTTCAAAAACCCTAAAGAAAGATTTCCAGTGTTCTCCAAACTGAATCTTTTTCTTGCTTTCTAAAACCAAATAAATCCATAAAGGAACAGTAAATATTCTACCAATGTTAAAATATAAATAGAACCCACCTCACAAACAAGCTGTGGTTTTGATTTTTCTTTAATTGCACAGTTTATGCTGAGTCTTCACTGTGAACACTATAAGCCCACATGGCAATTTTGCAGCATATAAGAATATTTTTAACCATAATCATGTTTATGAAAAAAAGCCATGAAAAAAAGAGGGGAGTAACTCTGCAGCCTGGCAATTTTGTCAAGAATGGAAGGCTCTATCAAAGAAATACCAGCAATGCACACTCGCAGCAAGGAAGGCCGGCGGTGTCCTAGGCTGCATTAGGCAGAGCCGTGCCAGCGGGTCAAGAGGGGTGATCCTTCCCCTCCACTCAGCCCCGGTGAGACCAAATCTGGAGTGCTGGGTCCAGTGCTGGGCTTTGCAGTACAAGAGAGAGGGACACACCGCAGCGAGTTCAGTGAAGGGCCATAAAGATGATTGAGGGACTGGAGCATCTGTCATTCAAGGGGAGGCTGAAAGAGCTGGGACTATTCACCCTGGAGAAGTGAAGGCTCAAGGGGGATCTTATCTATATGTATAAATACCTGATGTGAGGATGTAAAAAAGATAGAGCCAGGCTCTTCTCAGCAGTGCTCAGTGACAAGACGAGAGGTAATGAGCACAAATCAAAGCACATGAAACTCCATGTGGACACAAGACAAGACTTTTTTACTGTGCAGGTGCCCAAACACTGGAACAGGTTGCCCAGAGATGTTGTGGAGTCTCCATCCTTGGAGATGTTCAAAATTTGACTGGATACAGCCCTGGGCAACCTGCTTTAGGCAACCCTGCTTTGAGCAGGAGGTTGAACTGGATGGTCTCAAGTGGTCCCTCAACTGTTGGACCTGAAGTGGTCCTCTCACAGAACCTCAACTGTTCCGTGATCCTGTGACATTAATCTCTGCCTGATGCAGGTCAACCAAGGACTGAGATGAACAACTTAAGTTTTTCCTATTTGATTTATATTGCTCCTTTAATTAGATAAATAGAAAAGGATCATTCTGTTTTCTTGGTTAAGAGTCACATCAAAAAGCTGCCATCTTTCTCATATTAAGCTATTGTTTAGCTAAATACATTCAAACAGTCAATTCATTTCAGTGCTCCAGAACTCAAAAGTGATTAAGAACTGATGAAGTGTTTTAAAGACAATGTACTGTCCATGTGCCAGGTCTCACAGGAGTGATATAGTAGATACCAGACCACTCACAGAGGACATGTCCCTTCAGTACAGATCACAGCTGACAAAGGCAGCACTATACAAATTCTTGATTCTTTAACATATAAAGCAGGTAACACACACAAAAATGAATGAAGTACATTAAGTCCCAACAGTTGTGTGAGAGTTAAACATGTGCTTCTGGGGCAGATATTTCCAAGTTTGCTCAAAGTTCTCAAGCAGCTGTGACACATAGTGTTAATTCAGAGGAGGAAACTTCTGTTCTTAATGATCCAGACTCAACTGCCTCAAAAACTGTGCTAGAAATTAAACCTATGCTTACAGTGCAGCCTGTTCTGAACTCTGCTTTGCTGACATATGGCCTCAGCATGCTTCCTGTCACTTTGAATTTTTCCAAGGACAGATGTGGGCTGTGCATTGAAGCAGGTTGCCTCTGTGCTCCCCACTGCACTCAGAACAGCTGCATTACAGCTGCATACAGTCTTTTACCACGAGAGGAGAGGAAACAGCCAAATGCCGCTTTTCAGAATGGGATTGCGTCCCTGTCCTTTACAGGAAGGATGCTAGGCTACTTGCAGTAAACTTTGCAACCACAGAAAACAGGGAATTTGCTGTCAATAAATGAATATATACAGCTTAGCCAAGAAATAGGAAAATATTGAAAACATCTAAAACTTTTTCTTCAAATCTTTTTAAACAAAGCACCCCAGTTTCTTGGCAAACACTGAAGTGTTTTATTTCTGCATTTAATAGAAGACCTAAGATGCTTAAGTCTGGAGTTCTTCAAGGAAAGTACGAATCACATTGCTTTAACATAAAATCAACTCCCAGTTTCCTGGCTTTATGGGGAAAAATAAAATATTCATGTTTCTCTTCAATACATTGATACTTTAGGCCATAAGAACCACCATAAAGGTTGTAATGAAGTAAAAAGGAAAATGGTTCAGGAGTAATGGCTGTCATCCCTGCAGCTCCCTGTGCTGCTGCTGCTGACATGAGAGAGTGAGGCCACCGAGTACAGCTCAGTATCACAACGATCAACCAGTTCATGTCCAGAAGTGATACAGCTCAGAGCATCTCTGTTCCTACCAGAGTTAGTCCATAACCTAATCAACCTGCCACAAAAATCAGGAGATGCTAGTAAATTTTAAAAGTGACAAACAGAACTCAAAAGACAAATATGCTGTGATGCAGCATTGACATCATTGTTGACATGTACGTTGCATCGTCACTCATTAGCATGGTCCCTTTTCCACCATTGCAAATGCGCATCATTCTCAGATTATGAAACTGTAAATACAGTAGTAGATGCAAAAAGCCTGCTTTTCACTGATACTTTCATGTCTCTGTTCATAGGATGTGCACGCATAAAGATAATAATCCCACATACGTAAAGTTTTAGAAGTTCAAGTGTTCAACATACTTAGCAGAAATATTCTAACGTCCAGGTTTATAGTACATTCAAATCCAGAAACTGAGATCCTTTGCTCTTAAAAAAATATCCCTCGCATATGACAGCAGATACCCTGTTCATCCATTCTTTTCCTAGGTCTATGCACAGTAATGCCACCAAGGTCTGTGAATTCACTCTTCATCTACTCTGGAGTAAATGAAAGGAAAAGCAGGTCCTCCTTGCGGTATAGTCAACTAATGAGTTCAGGCCTACTGAAATCAACAGTTATTTCACTCGAAAACTAAACTGTGAATACTGCAAAAAACATTGGAATTTCGCTGAGGGCTTTTTATGTTACTTTTCACATAGCTTCTATTAATTCTTCACTGATTTTTAAAATGTGGCCAGAAATTGAATGAATAATGGGTTCAAAAGGGAATGTTCATTTTATACAGACTTTCAAAAAACGATATTTACATTCTTTTCCACAAATGGAAATGCTATTCATGACCTGAAGGCTTTCTTTTACGATCATAAATAGAACATTTCCTATTCGAATGGAACTAGAATTCCTAATGACACAACGATGTTCTATACTTTCCCTCTTTCAATATGTATCTTTGAATCACGTCTGAAAAGCAACAATACAATGCTTATAAATGTGGAATACCTTTCCTCCATTTAAAAGGAAGGCTGAATGGAAAATGATGCTTTATTTCTAGCTTTTGTCACCACTACTCCTTTGCAGTTTCAGTCTCTCACATTTCTACTGTAAGTTATACTGTCACTGATAGCAGTTGTGGCAACAACATATTCAGCAATAAAAAAATGTTTAGAAATAATGAATTATTTTAAAAGGTTCTTAACACAAAATGAATTTGTATTATACGCTTTCTAAATTAGAAAATTGATTACAATTCAGAACTTAAAAAATAAAAGAAATTAAAACTTGCTTTTAAAAAAGCCCTATTACACTATCCTTACATTAGATACTTACACTAGACTTTGTTCAGGTATCTATGTATTTTGGAAATCATGAAGAAGCTAATTTCCTAGAACTGTAATTATATGCAGCTAAGAGAGGAGAACTTCATTGTTAAATTGCATAGCCCAGTATAAACTTCTGGCTAACAGTGAAAAAGTAATTATTGAGAGGCAATTCTGCATTTTATGTGCACTAAAATATTAACTTCAAATTTATTAAAGCCTAAAATATCAAAAACTGAAATAAATATTCCAGTACCCTCACATTAACTTCAACCCAGACTAAGCTCTCTGTGGTTTTATCTGCGTAACCACAGAACATACTAAATTCTCCTAGACTTAACAGCTGTAATGAAACTCTCTTCCTGAACAGACGAGGTGCCTGCCATAACCATTAAAAAAACGGAAAATCATGAGCTTTGTTATAGTGCCATGTGTGCAGGGAAAAGCACCCTGACCCTCTACACAGAAGGCAGTCACAGGAAAGCTGTCTGTGTGCTCTGAAGCCTTTACCAGATATAACACTGATTGTCCTTCAATGGGGGGGATAGACACGTCCTTCTGCAAATATCCAGTGAAAATATGCTCTCTCCAGTGCTGCCCATCAAACTCTACAGTCTGAGAGTCCATCACAATCCTGAGCACCTTAAAGCTTTGGTACTTCAAGCATACAGCGTTGTATGATATGTTTTCTCTCCTCTCAGGACAGCTCTGGGTCTGGGAATAGTTAATTACCTTCAGATTTGTCCAAAGTTGGAGCCCTGGCTCATTCTTTCCTAGAAAGAGATTAAAATTATTTAGTTGTCAGTTCTATTCATCTCCATATTGACAACAATGAGTGTGTTGTGCCTGCTGAGGCATGCACCACTCACGAAGTAGTCCAGTCTGTGAAGTACTCGGCTCAACCGGGAAGACAATTCACAGAGCACAACGAGAAACCGCTCGTTCACGTACATCAAAGTGATTTTGTTTTTTAATAGGGAATGAATCAACCATAACAAACTCAGTCTCACGTCAGTTGTGGTTCAATTAAATATTTTTAGGGGAAAATACATGATCAAACACAGAATCAACATCGTATCTGGGGACCGTTGATGGACACCATGTATTTATTCAGGCTACTGGGCCTCTTTTAATGTTTTATTAACTTTGCCTTGGTGACCATTTTGTGTCTAGAATCCGAATTACTGGATTAGCACAAATCAGCTGGAATCTTCCCTCACTTTTCACATCCTGCCAGCTTTCTGTGCTCTTCCTAAGCAAGGTCTTTCTCTGTCAAACTTTGTAGACCAAGTTTCCAAGGCCATCCAATCCTCATGGCCTTGGATTATGAGAAAAATACTGTCCTGCAATTGATTTTGGACACTTACCCTGAGGGATTTTGAATCTCTCCTACCAAAAAGCTGTGGTTACTTTTTGTGACGCTGTTTTTCTCAGCTTCCCTGACTCACTTTGAGATACAACTCAGGAGTCAATACTCTTCCCATATGACCTTGCAAGAATTCTCCTGGCATGTTAGCATGTTTCATGTTTAGTCTATGGAGAAATAACTTAGATAAAGTTCATTAAAGCACATTCAGTACTTTAGCACTACGCACACAGATCTCACTGACCTCAACGGGAGATAAAACTAAGTTCCTGACAGGATTGCACTCTGTAAAACAATTCATCAGAAAGTGTGTTACGACTCAAGGTGTGTGTGTGAGATCTGAGCAACTTACAAATTCTCTGCTGAGTTTCCCTCTGGCAAGCTTAGACAACACCAAACACCTTCTTCTTACAGTTCTGTGGGATGGAACATTGCAAGGTTGCTGCTTGAAGGCTTTTCCAAGCTAATATGTAGATTTCAAAGAGGAAATTCAGCTGGGAGTTTAAAAGCAGAAGCAAAAGTGCAGAGACTTTTGGACATTCCTGGATTTAATGGGGGAAAGTTCCTTCCAGTTCCTGGAAACACATTTCTCCTCTTACTGGAGTAAATTCAGAGGGGAAAAAAAACCCTACAAAAAACAAACCACAAACCAGTTCTTCCAGCATGCACAATCACGGTTACTACATACAGTGCTTAGTGTTACGAGGCATGTTGCATCTCAGCAACCTTAAGGCACTTCTACCTCGCTACTTCAGGGTATGTTAGAAAGTAGTTTAATCAGTCCCTAGTCACTTTTGTTTCAAGCAGAATCCTAATATGAAAGGGTTTCTTCAAGAAATTGAGACATTGCATTAGCTGTGTGGTGAAATGAGATGCTTTCAGAACACATCGTTCCAGAACCACTCGACTTAGCTGATTGCGAGGACTCACACAGCACACTCATCTTGAAGCGAGACACGGCTTCTCATGACATCTTGTGGCAGCGTGACAAGCTGACAGGGGTTTTGTTTTCACAAAAAGTAATTTAAGATGTTGCAAAACATCTGATATTACAGAAAATCAAACACAGAACAAAAAGCACCAACTTATAATCAAATTAAGCTGAACAGACTAGCAACACTTTTTTAAGTCAGAAAAATTCACCATAAAAATATTTAAAGACACAAAGTATAAAATAATAAGACCACTATTTTAAAGTAATAAAGTCAGAGAACTGAAACAAGTTCAGTCTGAAGCAATTCGAACTGCATGTGAGCTACAGATCTAAAGACAAGTATGTATTATTAATACTTAATATATTCTTACCTATTCTAACTAGAAAATCAGAATCTCCTTTTCAAATTGTGGCTTGCGGGGAGAGATTGGTACAGAAGGGAAAAGCTTCATTGCCCAGAAACTGAATTATAAACTGACTCAATTAGGCTAATTTGTGCTGATTTTTATGTTGCATGTAACTGGAGAAATATCAAAATGGCAAATTTTATTTCCCATTTGTTTTCAAATTGTGTTCTGAGAAAAAATGTCTTTTAATTACACCTGAAATAACACAAATTGTGGTTCAATACTGTCCTAATTGAAAAACAGCAGTCCCAGAGGAATCAATAAATGGCCCACCTTGAAAAGGAAATCAGAGGTAGCTCTAATTAAATAAAATTAAACCCAACAAAATTACTTAAGATATAGTCTTATTTTCAAAAACATACTCATCCTCAAGGCACTCAAGAAAGCTGTTTTCGCAGCTATTAACTGAGTAATGCTTAATTCACACTATTTTTTGATGGAAGGTATTTCAGTTTCTCTCTATGCACCTTGGTGTCTGAAATCAGCTCATACAACTTCTAGAACAGCGGTAGATTTTCCTGTCAGGGCAGAAGCAACTGGCTTTGTCTAGGCTTTGCTGGAGGATAACAGAACAAAACACAAGCAGGTTTTACATACTCAGAGATGGGCACTGGAGAACAAAGAGAAAGCTTCTGGGAGGAACATTCAACCAGAACTGCTGCTATTACTGAACAGTCAAGAAGGGGTTTTCAAAAGCAAACGTCTGCTGTAGCAAATAAAATCCTACACCAGGAATAACTCATATTTGGCCTTCAAATGGGGGGGGTGGGGCGGGGGGAAAAATCTACATTTTATTCAGGTCATGCGCTCTTAGATTACTGCTTCAGCCAAATTTAGCCGCAGCACAAAGGTGCAATGAACTACCAAGACTCTCCATTCTGCAGAGGGATTCATATGAAAAGCCGTTCCATGCAGTCCTGTTCCCAATAAGAGGCACCCTCTGGAAATGCAGGTGAAGGTGCTCCTGGGAAGGAAATGAAAAAGGAAGGTTTTAAACATAGTCTTTACTCAACTGTTTCCTAGCTGTAACATAGTACAGCAGTACCATCAGACTAGTGAAAGACTTAAGCAAAGGTGCCTGCAACTGCTTTAGAAGGTATTAATATGAAGCAAATAACATCAGTCCTGCATGGAAAGAATTCATTCCAGTAGATCCCTACTTTGTTCTTAAGATATTTATGATTATTTCGTAAAAATGGTTTAAAAGATCTGATCTATATCCTGCAAGTACTGCTTATCTTTCCAAAGCATGTGTGAGAAGTGTATTTGTGGGTCTTCCTTACACTCACATGTTACTGTATCATAATACATTAGCACAGGTAGGACAGACAGTCTTGTCAGCGCTAGGCTTGAGGAGACCGAGAAGCTCAACTCCTCATCCACCACAGGCTTGCCACACACAGCATAAGCCCCCTTATGCCTCAGATCAAAAATTTGTAAGATCAAAAAAGGGTACTTTCCCACAGAGATACTCTGAAGCAATAGACATTAAAGTCTGCAAAGCGCCTGAAGGACTACTGTAACTCCACAGAAACAAACCTTGCCTACTGTCTTGTCAAGCTGCATACGTTTACTTTGTGTGTAGTATAGAACTTTATTTCATAACCTGCTAGAGATTGAAAAACAGATTTTTGGCACAAGGGGATCTGCTGGCAGTTACACAAAATATAATTAATGGGAGGTTGTGAAGCGTGGATTGAGCATCTGAGAGTCAAGCCCTCCTTTAATATCACAGGTGTGCTTTTGGCAAAATCTGAAGAGGTTGCTGGGGGCAGGGAAAGAAGTCACCACAGACACAGCATATCGCATATCACAATACCCAGTATAAAAGACAACTAAGCTGTTGCTAAACAGAGAAACAGCGATGGGCTACAAACCCACAAATCCTGATCTCTAGTTGCCTCCACTCTGAAAAATGGTCTACAGATGAAAATGTTTTTTGTCCATTTTTACAACACAAACCAAAGCAAAATCTTGAGACAGTATGACACGCAGCACGCTGCACAAAACAGCTTTCAGCAACCGTCTTCACTATGTCAGAATATAAAAGCATACTAATTTTGTAGTCACTAGAGGGAGCCACCTAGCATTTTACTTGTGCTGCTCCTCAAGCGTTTGAAACTCAAATTTCATGGCTGTGCTAAAGGGAAAGATTACTTGTGTCAGATCTAAACTCACCAACTAATAAGTGTTGCAAAGAAGAGTTTGACTACCTATTTCTCTTTTTTTTTTTTCTGTAAGGAACCCTAATAGATGCTCAAATAACCTTCAGGTAGAAGCTAAAATAATCTTGGAGAATATTACCTCATTGAAGTGAAGTACATCTTTATCTTTGAAAGCATGTTGGGAAGCAGAGTGGCAGGAAGGTAATCTTCATAAACTGTGGAACCCTGACACAAGAATGGATTTCTTCTGCTTTCGGAAAGCAGTTTCTGAAGGTCAGCAAACTTTCTTCTTCATGTAACTATCTTCAAATGACAGGGACGTAATACACCCTTTCTACCTTTGTGGTGCAGACATTAGGTGAAGTTATATGGTCTTAACATACAAATATCGTATTTTTATGGATTCTCCAGACGTAGATCATTTGCCCAGAAATTAGAATGGAACATAGAAGACTCTGCTTAATCCTGATCTACAATGTATTATACAAAACAAAATGTTAACTGTGAAGCATTAAGAAAGCAGGACCTGCAGAAGACCTTTCTGGGCCAAGTTTAGAGTAAATTATATATGTAGGTGATAATGCAAGACTTTTGTATTTATCTCTCAAATTCTGTTTTCTAGAATTGATGATGACTAGTTATGTCTATAATGGGACACTATACTGGGAACTTCAGATGCCTCAAGTGCAGAGTCCTAATTTTGTGTGTACATATCCCTTACGGGCTGTACAAGGCTCTGGAATAGACAAGATCATGACCAATTTGCTTAACTTAAACTTCTATGGTGTCTCCTTGTGCACTGCTGATGGCTGTGTCTGGAGGTGGAAGAAACAAGTAAGCTCTCTTAATTTCCACAGTTCAATCAGTTTAAGGTCTGAAAATGAACCTCGAAGGAGGTTTATGCTAGAAGCCTTTTATCTCAGCATAAAAATGATAGATTAATTCTTAAAAATCGAGTAGATGACCCCCAAAAAGAAACTGTCCCTATCCTTTACTATGGCTTCTCATCCAGCCTGGATAGAACACAGGTTTTCGACAAAGGAGCAAGGCCTGCTTTCAGTTTGCACCATTACTGAAACCTTGGGATACAAACACAGCCAACCTTGAATAACCTTCCTGTGTCTACATGGGGCAAAAAAAGAGATGAAGCAGTAATGCAGGAACGCCTGCCAGTCACAACTGGGACTCAACACTGGTCTTAGCCAGACAAGGGCAGGGAGACCTCCTCCCCCAAGTCATGAGAAACATTTATACCATCTAGTTATCCCAAAACGGAGAGCAGAGGAGTTGCGTGCATTGCTATAGAGCAGCTCTGAGTATATCCAATCCCTTGTGCAAAAGCTTACTTAGACAGGAACAGGCAGGACACGTATGAAAGCAGAAAATTAATAAATTAGGCCATTACTTCCCAAACATGATAGATGTTTTGAAGCCCAGGACACTTCTCTTCGCAGTCTTCACCAATTTTTTGGTACTTCACCGGCAGTTGTATCAGGCCCTACACTTACCTGAAAGTACCAAATATACTCAGCTAGGAGCAGAAATCCCAGAGACTGCAAAGAAAAACACCCACTCTAATTCTTCTTCATTTATATGCTGTAGCGTAAGGTACAATTTGTGCTTTAGAAGCTCAAATGGACAAGAGTTTATTACATGTTCTGTCCCCGTGGACTGCTTTCCTCTGACTAGTGTAGACTGTATAGATGAAAGCCTTTGTACAAACCATGTCGATTTGAATAGGGTTCATCAATTTTTACCTTCACAAGAAGATGTGGTGCTGGGTATTAGCTTAAATACTTTAATCATTTTGCCTTTCAGAATCATCTGTGTAGAGAGAACCATTACATTAACACCAATGCTGGTTGCGCTGGCACCAATCTGAGCAGGAACTTTCTGCTGCACAGGGTAGTAAGTAACCTGACTAATATAAAGACCACCTTGAAACTAGCCTGCAGGGGTACATTGGTAACAGGGATTATTTTGTCAGTCATTGAAAATGAAGGCCTTTAATGCTTCACTTTACATTCTCCTGATTTTACACTGTAATACAAAAACTCAAATGCTGTGAATACAAACCTTATTTGCAGTTATTGGTGCCAAAGAGAGGCATGTAAATCAACTGACCATGAGCCTGCACGAGACTGAAGCTCTCGCTGCCTTAATTTGTAACAGCCTCTCTTCCATCAAGGCACATTTAAGCTTCCATTCGTATTCTTAGCTGCTGTATTTCTTTATGGATACAATTCCACAAAAGTACTTAATTATGACAAACCAGTATTTAGAAAAGCTAATACAGAGCTTAAACTTCTATGAAAGTGTATATAATCATAATGAACTGGCATGCCAAAAAATCACAGGAGATCCTATACTTCCAAGAGAACCTAATCACGATGAACTGGCATGTAAGAAAGCTGAAGAAGCCCCCCCGCGAATTTTTAAAGACTTAATTCTGTTATTTTTGTTAAGCGCTAGCTTCAGCAGAGCCATGACCGATTTCAACTAGGGAAGGCAAAAATCAAACCACGTTCAATCAACTTCCTCTACATGCGCTGTTGAGATCCTAAGACTTCACATGGTGTATCATGTGCTTTTAAATCCCATTTTGATTGAAACTTTCTCAAAATAGAAAATTTAACTTTAAAACAAAATCCTTCCATGCACATTGCATGTATGCAGCAAAAGACAGCGATGGTTTTGAGGGAAAATCTTAGCACCTCCGTTTCATTTGACAATGACTGTCTTGCAGCACTTAAAATAAAAAATAATTTTAAATCTCATTTTTATAAGGAAGTGCACCTTGAAAACTACTTCTTACACACCGAGGACTTTCACGTCCACTTCAATATCAGTAGTAATTTAATTTCTGTTCTGTAATCCAAAAAGTACCAGAATGAAGAGCATTAACCAAACATCTTTCAGCATCCAGTTAAGAACTGAACAAGACTGCAAATTCAGTCCAAGGGAAGGAATATTCACTCTCTCCATTTTAAAAGACACTAGAATAAAGGATGTAGACAAGAGTCTGAATGTAACTCCTTTCTCTCACTGATTCTGTTAAAAAAAAAAACAACAATCCATTTTCAAGTTGCAGCTTTATTTGAAAGTGACTTAGAGTTTTGGTAACACAATTTTTTATACAAAATTGATACAACAAAAAATAAGCTTCAGAGGTTTCCTAGAGCAGATTACAGGTTGTAAAGTCATAATCAAATGTACTATATCAGAAAAGGTAACTTTGTTCAAAGTCTTGTTTGCAGGCCAGCACCAAGTGATACGAAAATCTAGCTTTATCCTACGTGCCAAAAAAACCAAAGCCCACACAAAACCTCGCTTCCTAAGTAAGCAGTCTCATTGCAGTTGTTCTATCTCGCTGTATTTCCAGTTTACAGTAACAGTTGTGAGTAACTGTACACAAGAAACACATCAAGATTTCCGACATCTTCAGTGAGTAAAGATCAACTTTTACGTACCTGGTATTTTAAAGATTTTTAAGGAGTCATGGACAACAAGGTATTTGGACAAAACTTTATGAATTACCATTTCCAAAGAACTCAGAAGTCCATTAAAAAAAAATCCAAAGCCCTGTAACAGTTCCTTTTAAACTATTTCGTTTCAGCAGGTCAATTTCACAGATCTTGGGATCACTATTTTTATTCCTATGTCTGCCATACATCAAAATCCCATCATATAAACCAGCAGTATTAATAGGATTCAGAGCGGGGGTGGGGGGGAATCTATACAGTCCTGCAATTCTTTTACCATTCTTACCACATGCTCAGCAGAAAGTAAGGCTTCTCTCAAAACTCATCTTTTTTTATTTTTACCTTTGTCTGAAATCAAGTTTCTCAAATAGAAAATCTATTTTGAGAACAAACTTTCTCATTATACACACAGTTCCTCAAACGTCCCATTTTTGGGAGTAACTGTACAACCTGATTTCATGCCACCCTTGTAGGCACAGGAAAGATACTGTTCCTCAAATATTAAGGCTGTAGAAAGCTACTAGACAGGAGCAAAATGCTACTACTCCACTGTGAAAATAACTGTTACTGTAATTCTTACACTTGCTGTTCTCTGTATCCTACAAAGCAAAACAGTTCTGAATCAAGGCTTGTTGTGCAATCACATTATACTTTGTAGAAGACTGCAAGGATCTGTTTTCTGCTCTCTGCTAGGCTTGCTTCTCACTTTATGATTCCCAGGCTCATCAATCTGACTTGTTTTATTGTGGCCGTTCATGTATTTGTGCTAGGAACAGCACCAGTGTGAAAGGATGCTAATCCAGTAACGCCAGAAAACCTGCAACTTTAAGTCTTCCCTAGAAATTGGAAAATTTCCCTAGAAATTCCACTTCCTTTTCAGGCTCTTTGTCTTTTTCTTTCATCTCTGAAACATACACCAATCCTCCTTTATCACCGCTCTCCACCCTGTGATACCAATGTAAACAAAACCCAGTGATAGAATAATCAAGTTTTGCCAGTGAAAAAAAGCACCATACCGTTAACCCTTTGCTCCTTTTAGTAGAGTTACAGCAGCATTTAGAGACCAAAGCCTCACACGTACTATTGCTTAAAACCTTGCTCCCAGGTCCTCCCTGTTAATGTACTCTGTAATGCTTTGGATCCTGGTATTAAAACGGAAGAGACATTGAACATACTATGTGATCACAGGAACGCGGATAGTAGTTTCTGTGAATTTCTAGCTACATAAATTTGTGTGCAACAGACCTACTTTGTGCCTGGTGACATTTACAATGCAGATTTAGTTCTCCTGTGAGGCTGATGAGTCATTCACTATTCACTGGCATTGAACAGTTTTGCCATAGCCACCTCTTCCAGCATCATAGTCTTGCCGATACTCATCTCGAACCTTACGAAGGAGGAAAAAAGGGAAGTCCAGTAAAGACAAAGAAAAACAATTTCTCAAAAACTATTACACCATCAGAATATAGGCAAACTGAGTTCACAAGATGTAAGTGGCCACAAGGAGCCGACTGGCAAAACAGAAGGCAAAGGGCATCATGCAGAAGCCCAGAACACAGCATAAACTAACTTCCTTTTTAATAATGTCCAGGGGGACTCTTTAACCAAGACAGCCAAAGTGAGGATGGTTAGCCTCAGGCTTCAGCAGTAAAAGCACCTGCTACCTACTCAACTTTAGGTAAGCTAAGTGCTGTCCTTTGTGTTCTTGACAGCCTTACATTTCCTGGGCTTATTTATAAGCATTATCTCCCCAAGCAGACAAGAAGTTTCTGAAAGTACTTTCAGTTAAATATATGAAAAAGTTATTTATTCTTAGTGGATAACATCATCACTGATGTCTCACAGACTAACGTACAGTGCTATCTTAAACAATAATTTGTAAGTTGTTATTTCTGAGTGTGTTCATTCAAAAAGCAGTAATTTGGCAAAGTCACCAGTCCCTTAAAAACTAGACTGCACAACAACGTACCTGGCCTCCTGATCTTCCACGACCATACTGTCTACCCTCCTTAAAACCTGCATCCCAGTCTGTCCTTATGATCCTATCATCAAGTCTGGTTCCATTGATGTATCGCATTGCATTTTCAGCATCTCCTCTTGCATAATACCTTAGGAATAGGTTAATGAAAAAAAACGGGCTTCTATTTTCAACACATGGAAAAAAGAACAATATCAAATGGGATACAAACCCAAGCATTTGCTTGAATCAGGTTCCTGCTCGGTTATGTTTAAAAGCAACTGCTTTTATGAAGCTATGTGGGCTGAGAAAACTGCTAGTGAAACAGAGCAATGTGCAGGAATTCAAGCATGTTAAAAACACATATATTGGATGAAGTTCTTTAACCACACTCAGCCTTAAAAGCATAAAGCTCTACTACTAAAGAAAGAATGAGAAGCCCGTGCATGCTTCGTTCATGCTGCAAGCCTTCACCATTTCGGTGAGTTTGCTGGAACCAGTAACAGAATGATCTTCAAAGAGACTTGCATGTAATGAAGTCAACACATAACAGGGATGCAAAATACCAACAGAAACTTTACGCGTATGCTTGTATGAAAAGAAACACTTCTTTACTCGGCCGCTGAGAATGTGCTTTTACTGCAGAGGCCAACTATTTAAAAAGTGTCTGGCTTAAAGTATCAGAGTGAAAGCAACCTAATAACCCCCACTCGACGTGCAGTGTAAGTTTGCCCTCTCTCGCCCAGGACTCCCACAGATACTTTAGCAACCGAATAGTTTTATCCTCGGATCATTTTCCCGTGACTCAGAGCCTGCATTTCAGTTCCCCCACGCCCTGGCCGCTCCTGCCCACCGCTGCGGTGGCCTGCGGGCGGCACAACCAGCCGCCGCCCAGCACGGGCC
>NW_009235002.1:92443-98403 GCF_000690835.1 Fulmarus glacialis | reverse complement strand
ATTCTATGATTCTATGATTCTATACTAAACACAGAGGTCTCCCACGAGGGCAAGACCTTGCACCTCGGCCCATGGCAGCCACAGCTTCCTTACATCCGTACAGCAAAGGCAGGACAGCCAGGTCGGAAGTACAGTGAAACACATGCCATGTACTGCTGGGTTGCCGGGTATCGGTTTTCTTAAGCTGGGCATCTGGTTGTTAGCTCCCACAGGATTTTAATGATGTGGCAAAGTCCTCATAATAATCAAATAGTGCTAGGAGCCACGAATGCACCAGGAGACTATAGGTCAGCCAGGGAGGGGAAAATGAGGAAAGCACATGACAGAAATCAATAACGATAAGATAATCTTAATGGAGAGGCCTGTATATGGAAAACAATGCAAATGGTTTTTCATTTCTAGTCATACCTTACAAGAAGTCTCTGAAAAGGCAAATTAAATTGGGATTCCTGATTTTTCTCATTAATAAGTCAACAATTTTTCAAAGACTCATTTAAGTTATAAACATTTCTGTCCCACCAGAAGGGCGGTAGAACATCCCTCAATATTTCTTGGTTTCTGGAACTGTGTGGAGCGTGCTTTAGACAGTCTACATTTGCAGTTAAAGCATGCTAAGAATAGCAAGAATCTTTTGAAAGATGCCTCTAATGCAAACAAAACCACTGAATAACAGTTTCAAACAGTTAAATAAATAATGAAGTCAGAGATATCACTCTGAGTATTAATAATTTTTGCTTCCATTTTCTTTTAAAAGGATTTCAAGTCCTCATCAAGTTCAATGAGACTTAAATGGTTGGCTAAATTGGCATTAAAGTAATTATGAAAATTATTTTTAAATTCTACATTCCTGAAAGATTTTTTTTTAAATCAGTAAAGCACAATATACTCAATCTAGCTTCCAGATTTTAATTCTAGTTAGTAATATACTTCGAAGGAGAGATAAGATGCATAAGACAAAAAGTGTAAGAGATTTTTACGGTAAGAGACCAGTGAAAATGAATCACATTTTTGTTCTTTAGAGTTTCCATGAAGCTACAACAAAAATGCATAAAACTAATGTTGAAAAAATTGAATCTGGATGAAGATTTGTCAATAAATCTCCCATCCTAATAAAAACAGAATATAACAGAGCATTTAGAAGAAATCTGATTCAACCCAAAAGTACAGAAAACACCCAAGGTGAAAGCTAAGGCACAGCACAAGAATCTGCAGAAAGCAGCGGGAAGGCTTGTTCACCTACATTTCATCCTGGCCAATACAGAAGGACCAGCTGCGAAGACAGAAGTTAGCTCGGGTGACGGTGATCATGCAATGATCCAGTGTCAGAACTTTACAGAAGGAAGTAAGAACATCAAAGTAGAAACAATGGACTAGGAAGAAAAATTTCCATAAAAACAGAATACTGATAGCTAAATTCCCGGAGCAGGTCATGGGGGAGCAAGCGTAAGGTAAAAGGAGTTAAAGAGAGCTGGTAGTTACTTAATGAAACAATACTAACCACACATACAATATATCCTAGCACAGAGCTAGAAGTTGTAGTAAAGACTCAACTTAGCTAAAAAAAGAGCTCTTCACTGAAATACAAGAAGGAAATGTACAGAAAGGATAAAGTAGTTTACAAAAGGCAAGTATAAAAAATAATTTCAATAATGAAGGACAAAATTAGAAAAGCAAAGGTATAAAATGAGACAGACCTACCAAGAAATGTCAAGAGCTACAAAAAACATTCCACAAGTACATTAGTAATAAAACAAAGAGAAGGAAAAGTGTTGATCCACTGCTCAACAGAGGGAAATCTATTGACAGATAATTCAAGAAGGCCAGAAGCAGTTGATTTATTTTTTGTATCGGTGTTCATTAGAAAGATCAGTGGCAGACAGATGGCTAATATCCTAAATAGTAGAGTGAAAGGAGTAAAATCTCAGCCTGAAAAAGCAAAGGACTGGATGAGAAAATATTACATAAATTAGATATTTTCAGATTGGCTGGGTTTGTAGAATTTCATGCAGGAAACTTGAACAGCTTGAAGAAACTTAAAGAGGGCTGCAGCCATCTTGGAACCATCAGTAGTCACCTGTGACAATTATTGGGGACTAAGGAAGGCAGCAGAAGACACAAAAATGGGAAAAGGAGGAGCTGAAAAATTATACATGTCAGCTTAACTTATCTTCCTAGAAAAAGTGCATTTGTAAGCACCTGGAAAAGAACAGGGAGATGAGTCACATGTGACATATATTAATCAAGAACAAATCATGCCACACTGATCTAATTTCTTTCCATGACCGGGTAGCAACACAGATAGATTAGGGAAGTAACAGTAGTTTTTCAACCCTTTACTTTAGTAAGACTTTGGCATTGTCTCATATGATAATCTATTCTGCAAAGGGCAGATTAAATTCTTACAAAATAGGTGCAAAGCCAGTTGAAAAAGTGTATTTTGAAAACAATTACCAGTGAAGCACTGTCCAACTGGCAATCATACCAGAGGTCTGTTCTGATACTATTAAATATTAACACGGGATGAAGTAGAATGTACACTGATTGATTCTGCAGGAGACTTCAGGATGGGAGGGACTGCATGTACATTGGAGAATAAGTTTACAATTTGATACAGTTTTGACATTGGTCTGAAGAAAATATGATGCTATTATGCAACACAGATAGTGCTGACTACTTTTCAGGGGAGGAAACAAGTGTCTTAGCAGCAGTTCCACAGAAAAAGAAATAAGGTTTATAATAGATATTAAACAGAACTGAGTAAGCAATGCCATACTTGTGTGAAAGCAACAAATACTGTACTGGGATGTAGATACATAATGCAGTTCTGCTTTAGTCAGCCTAGATAAGACCTAAGCTAAAGCACTGTGTATCTCATTTGCCCACTTTACTTCAAAAGTATCTAAACCAACTGGACAGAATTTAGAGGAGAATAATCAGAAAGCACAAGATAAATAATCAATGTTATTCAGCTAAGGAAAAGGCAAGTCTTAGCAGAAGTGTGATAAAAAAGCCTTCAGATTTAAAAGGCCTTTGAAAAGGAGAAAGAAGTCACCTAGTCCATCGTGCGGCGATCAGGAAATAAAGAGTTTAAATTGCTGTAAGAAAGATTCAGGTTAGACATCGGTGAAGCTTTTCTAACAGTGTGGACAGTGCATACTGGCACAGATTGCCAGGGAGGTGTGGTTCCTCCATCTCCGGAGGCTTGGGAGGATACGTAAGGTATCTGTCAGGAGTGACACAGCTATAACGAATTGTGCTTGTGGCTCAAGGATGGACTAGATGCTTTCCTGAAGTACCTTTTAGCCTCACTGTGTGGCACTGTGCAATTTTCGAGGACATTTTTACATGTCTAAAATTAGTTCAACCACAAGGTGGTGCTTAAAGACATGATCAAGAATACAACCCCCAGAGCAGCAAGCCTGGTCTCAAGGATGCAAAGCAGTCTCTCTTACCGAGGAACACCACCGTTGCCATCCAAAAGACATGCTCAGCAAAGAGTCCCCCCAAAGTTACACCCTTTCAAAGCTACTGCAGTGAACTCTGGCTGCACTAGCAATGAGATGAAATGCAACAAATGGAAACACAGGGCTTGGACTGAGTTTGCTATAGAAAGGTAAGTCATGCTTCAAAGGCAGAGAAATGTAACATCAATTAGTTAATAGGAGATACGGTGTTCCTGCACCAATTTCCTGTCAGAAAAAAACTAGATTCTGTAAGGGATTGTATCTTAGGATAACAGTCACAACCTGGCTGAAGTCCAAGAAATGTTTTGTGAGTCTTTACAGTCTTGGCTCTCCCAGTAAGGGATGCTTAGAAAGCACTTAAAAAAAAAGAAGTAGCTCTCCCTATAAAACAGCAGAGAGTGAGTAGAGTGTTTAATTACCTTCTTAACACATTCTGGTGTCTTTGAAGAATTAATGTGACTAAAGTACATAAATGTTGCATGGAGCTGTATGACTGCAGCTACTTGATGATCACATTTTTCAGGACTTCTGAATATGGGAAAAGTTATCACAGCAGTACCATCTTGAGCTTTAGCTATGTCATGCCCTTTTCCAAGTAGTGCACACACAGACAGTTTACTATGATCTGCTGATCCCCGCTGTAGGGAAGAAGGTGCATATGGGTCTGGAGGGTAGAGAAGGAAAAGCTGCAGGTGTTAGTAGGGGGAAGCAGAAAATGATCATGAGAAACTGTGATAAAATGGCTTTCAGCGTTAACATTGACAAACTCCATATCCGTACATTTATGGGTTTACATTTGGGCCATTCAAACAAACTCTTCATGAAGCCAATCACAAAACTCCCTATTTAAATTGGGGCAAAGCAGGGAAAGTAACAATTTTAGCCTCCATTCCTTTGAAGATTCAAATATTTATGCATGAGAGCAATACCATAGATTTAAATAGGACTATTAATGTGCATAATTTTAGGCACACCTTTAATCTCTGGAGAAACGGGCCTTAGATTACAAACTACAGGGCAAGGGCTGCCTTTATTTCTGTGCCGCTTACATCACTGAGCAAGTCATATGCAAACAAATAAATAATACAATGAACAACAATAATAGAGACCTAACATGAGGGCTGTATTTGTCAAGTTATTCGAATCTGCTAAATAAAATCCAAGAACATCTCATTTTTCTATTCCCCTTGCTAAATAGCTGTAAAGGGATGTTTCTTCTGAGCCTTTACATATGTATGAACGCTTTAGATCTACAGAAATTTGGATCTATAGAATCAAATGACGGAGGGGATGTAACTTACTACTCTCAAATGTTAATGTAGGAAATGTGTATTGCAAAGAACTAAGATGAAATAAAACAAAAGCCAATGAACCAGGTTTTTCCCATGACCTCAGTGCAGCTCACCTTTGAACAGAGAGCAAGTTTTTGTATTTACTGGAGTTAAGCATGGCATGTGAGGTTACCACGGTGATCAGATAAACCTGTGCACTACTGTTGATCCCTTTATTTCCAACTGGGGCACTGAAAAGAGTTGCAAGTGACATCTGTTTTCCTGTTGGCTGGCAAGAGATCCAGAAGAAACAAAGGACAAAAGCCACACAAGTTGAAAGGTGGCAGCAGCAACAGCCACATCACTAAGAGGTCTGTTTGTTTTACACCCTTGGTATTTACTGCTACTGGTGATTTAGGGCCTAATCCAAATCCCACTGAAATCACTGGGAAGTCCCTAATGACTTAATGGGTTTTGAGTCAGGCCCATAGCATTTGATTCTCCTAAGTGTAATTTCAGGAAGCAGAGCATCTTTAGCTCTTACTGGTTCCAAATGACTTCTGATGACTTCTGATGACTGCCGTTTACGACTAACATGCTTGAATATCCTTGTATACATCTCCTGAAAGGCTATCAGTGCCCTACCTGGTTCACATGGGAGGAAATAAAACATACAAAAACACATTCCCACAATATTGCTGAAAGTATAGTCAGTCAGTAAGATACAGCTGACAATTAGCAAAAATCCTCACAGCCCTTCCACACAACACCTCCCCTTCTATTCTCATCATTCTTTCTCAAATCCATATATCCATTTCCAAAAAGTTGCCTGTTTTTGTAATATGTCATCTATCTGAGCTACTTCAGACATAGATAAGAATTCCAGAGATGAGGGGCTTTTGTAGAGATGACTCTTTTTCCAATACAAACCAGTATTTCCAGCACTACAGAATAACCATATACCAGGGATAAAGATGAGCATACAGTATCATAGCTGTGGGAGTGCACTTCCAGGTGGAAAGCAGTCTTGGATAGAGTATTGTTGTGGTTTAACCTGGCAGGCAGCCAAATATCACGCAGCCACTCGCTCACTCTCCCCCCCACAGTGGGACAGGGAGAGAATCGGAACGGTAAGCGGGAGAAAAACTCGTGAGTTGAGATAAAGACAGTTTAATAAAACAGAAAAGGGAAAATAATAATAATAATGATAGAATATACAAAATGA
>NW_009235002.1:5932-92096 GCF_000690835.1 Fulmarus glacialis | reverse complement strand
AGTGTGTCTATGCAGACTGCACCAATCTCTGCTAGGATGCTGCAGGTAAAACAATACACTTAGTGAATGCAGCTTGCTGAAAAACATCACAGAAGCAGCTGGCCAAAGATCCTGTCATAAAAAGGTCCTTTGAAAAGCATTTTTGTCAAAATTTGAAGGAAAATGTAACCAATATTGTAGGAATTTCTGTACTTTGTTAGCCTGTGCTGGATCTCCAGAGTAGGCCCTGTGTAGAACATGCTGATACGCTGACCAACTCCTGTAATCAGAAAACAACCTATGTCATGATCTCTAACCAACCCCCAAGGGTGCACAGTCTGTAAGAAAACTTGGCACATATTCCCTGCCGCAGGGACTTCTGATGGCTGGGACATGTTACCAGGATTGAGCTCTGCCCAACCCAAACCACAGTCATATCTGCAGAGAGACCTTACCACACTCCTCCAGAAGACAAGAAAAGTGGAAATTGAAATACAATCATCACTACTATGCCGGAAACATTTCTGTCACCTCTTCACTATCTCCCCACAAATGCATCTAGCAGCTGAGAGAACGAACCTGTCCTCCCTAGCACTCTCCACAACACAGTACTGGCAGCCAGAGAGCAAAGTGCCTGCTCATGACTCCTAACTGGAAAAGTCCAAAACTAACAATGACTGCCCTCATGCCAGGTCTGTAGGTGACTTACCAACACTCTGCAATTATCAAAGGACAAACCACCCAGAAAGAGCACTTGTTTCTGCTCTTCATCTATGTTTACCAAACAATGCAAGTATTAAAAGGACCTGTAGCCAGTCTAGATAGTCTAAAATAGTATTACCAAAGCATCTTCAAACCACCCATGCTCACAAAAGACAACCATATAGTTTCTTAAGAAACATCTGTAAACAGAAAAAGTGGGAAGCGGGGCAAGGTATGGGCGGAGGAAAACACAGTCACAGGGATGTTTGCAAAATTAGGGAACTTCCACAGAAACAGAAATTAATCACATCTTAAAAATCTTCTGAGTTTCATAAAACTACAGCACCTGTCACCTAAATACCCTAAACTACAAACTAACTAAACCAAGCAAAATAGACTAGTAGAAACTGTCAGGACCAGTGGTTAAGACAGCTCAGTTTTGTAACTTTTTTTTCTGAATTAATTGACTGCATGACCTTGCACAAATCACATAACCACACTGTGTTTCATTTTCCCCTTTTTGGAGAGAGGAATACTAATAATTTCTACCTTTGTAAAATGCCTTGAATACTGTCAGCAAATGGGCTACTATCAAAATACTCAGAGTAATGATGACTGTTTTAAAATCTATATTCTTTAAATGTAATACAATGTGAAAACTAAGCTGTATTTTAAAATACATTCTAAAATTGCTTTTCTTTAGTAATCTACATGCATTAATAGCATAAACAAGAAAATGTGTCCCTTTAAATTCTCAAATACAATCAGTGTAGCAAATTTATTTTAGAAAGTTAAATTGAAATTGCATTATTAACACTTCTACAATGTTTCTTTGACAAACTGTAAATGTCCGTCCTTTTAACACAAAATGATTTAGCCATTACCAAAAATGATACTTCACTGTGAATGTCAAAGGGAAAAAGAATATTGAAACAGACTATGACCAGTGCACAAACCCCCCCAGAACATGGCTAATGATGTCTTATTTTCCTGTCATTTTTCTGCTTCCCTGCTACAATGAAACAGCTGCTATAACTATACTGCATGCACTGAATAAAATGTCAGAAAATGCTAACTCTGCTGTGAGCATTCCCGATATTCTGATAGAGGTGTGACTACAGTTGTCATAAGGAATCTCAAGTCAACGTTGTCATGGGTTTCTCTGCTGCTGCATTTTTTTAACCTACAAAAGAATAAAGCATTTTTTTCATTGTCTCTCATGAGAATTACTGGTTTCTTAGAATCCATGGCTTTAATAGTATGTTTACCAGAAATTATTTACTTCGTGAGAAACAAACTATAATTATGAAGATGAAAAAGTATGATAAATATAGGCAGCAAGGTTACTGGTTTTTAAGACCTGCCTCTCACCCATGCTATAGGTACACAGCAATTATTCAAAAGGCAAACGGAAGGTAAGTTAAAGATTAACGAGCTTCTGGAGGATTTATTTCACTTGTTCCCAGATACCTTTGTAACTTCTGCACACACCTCCCACCTCGAAGTCTCCCAGGAGGCATGCCTCTAGACAAAAACAGGACTGTATGGTCTCTCCTATGCTTCGATCACACCCAGATGCCAGAACCGCACTCTGAGGACTAGGTAGTGAAATTTTAGATAAAGTGGTTTCATGCCAAACATAAGGGTGCCAAAACCTCGATGGAGTGTGAATTAGGGGGTGAAATCATGAACCTATTAAAATCAGTGGTAAAACTTGATTTTAGTGTAGTCAAAACGCAACACAAGTGAGGCAAGAGCACCGCGGTCTCCTGGGTGATAGCAGTTTATGTATTGTGTGACCCCAGCTAGTCATTCCACCTCTGAGTGTTTCAACTTCTCCATCTGTAAAATGGGGATGACAGTATCTACTCACATCTCTGACAAGTGATGAGAATGAGCAGCTGAAAACCCTGATGAATGCTGCAACTGAAATTCTGCAAGTCCAGTGTATACAAATTCATCCTGAGCATTTTGTAACAATTTTTAACACTGAAAGAAAAAGTCATCAAAGTGAGACAGGGCTAGAGGGCATTGAAGGTTACGTCCTGAATTCCCTGGGGAGGTCAGCAACCAAGGTAAAGCCTCTGGCAAGCGGGGAAGAGAAGTTAATTTAAACCCATTTTGTGTCTCTTCTGGTGATTCCAGGTTCCTTCTTCTCCAAGTTTAGGACAATGCATTGTGTGAACATACATGAAATGAAGACACATTGAAGGAGTGCAGCACATCTGCCTCAGATTCCAGCTGCCCTATCTACTCATTCTTCTTCCTGTCACCCTTTTCAGAAATAAATTTTTGCTAAAAATGAAACTGAAAAGGAATAATCTAACAATACCCAGTGCAACACCTTCTATGCTACTTCACAGAAGGAGATTTTTAATGATCTAAGTAGATGTTTTCCATCTACATAAAATATATTTCCTAAAAAAGGTAAATGGTTGTTTCTGTAGTATATGAAAGTAAACAGAGGAAAGAAATCCCACACTGATGGCTAGACCAGAACAGATTTTTAAAAAAGCACAAACATTCTTCTTTCAGCCAAGTATCTCTTTACTTCAACAGCTTTAAGTCTTCTGTCATAAACATAGAAACCATTAAAGCACTTCTGTGTAATTTACATATTTGTGCGTCAGTGGAAAAGACAAGCATTCTGCTCCTGGCAAATATCCACAAAACAACCTTCTTATCTTCCTTAAAACTTCTATTTCCCATGATGTCTACAAAAAGCTTGTCAAAGTGGAGGGTGCTGATGTGCTGAAACTGCTACCTATCCTGTCTCATCCAAGTCTTTCAGACTGTGCAGTTTATCTATTGGGTGGTTTTGTTTCAAAATTGGACTGTAGTCTCCTTAGGGTCACGCCCTTCTTCCTAGTGCTTCTGATGCAAGAGACAGCTCCTGTCCCTGACTGAGATGCGTTAGCACCCCCACAGCTCTGCTAACTACAATGAACCTTCATGACCAGACAGATCTAACCAAAACATGGGGTGACCTCATCGCAGTCTACAACTTCCTCAAGGTGGGCAGCGGAGGGGGAGGTGCTGATCTCTGGTGACCAGTGACAGGACACAAGGCAATGGAATGAAGTTGTGTCAGAGAAAGTCCACACTGGACATTAGGAAAAGGTTCTTCACTGAGAGGGTGGGCGGTCACTGGAACAGGCTCTCCAGGGAAGTGGTCACAGCACCAAGCCTGTCAGAGTTCAAGGAGCGTCTAGATGATGCTTAGTCATATGGTTTAGTTTTAGGTAGCTCTGCAAGAAGCAGGGAGTTGGGCTCGATGATCCTTATGGGTCCCTTCCAACTAGAGATATTCTGTGATTCTATGAAAACAGCAAGGTCCTGGTCACGAGGGACAACATGCATCTTCTGAGGACAACCCATCAACATCATTACCTTTTCCTGCTGTGAGGGCACATCATCATCTGATTCAGTAATGGGCAAAGTCCAACAGCATAAATTCAGGGGGGAAATACTGGCTATGAAGGGTAAGGGCTTTTATTTTTCTTTTACAGTGAAATCCAATTGTGGTCTCACACATTTAACTAGCATGAAATGAAACTCATAACTGCTGTATTAGTTAATCTGTTAATTCAGTGTACTTCAGATACTTTACTCACAGTTATTGTGTTGATTAAAAACATACAAAGGTATTTGGAATCAAATTATTAGATCTGAACAACATGGATTAATATGCCCCGTTTTTCACATTAATTCCATAATGCAATGGGAATAATCAGTAAATAAAATACAAACATTGAGTTTACGTGCATCTGTGTGCACAGTAGGTATTCCCCAAGAAAATAGTAAAAGAATAATACTATTAATTCCTGCCAATCTGAACAAAATATAATTAGCATTGGAAAACAGTAAATATTTCATATTTGTAAATTTGCTCCTTCCCTCCTCCTAACTTCCTACGGATCTTGCAGCTGCCTAACTTGATAAGGCCTGTTCACATTTGTTCTTATTGTTCTGAATTTTAGTTCATCTTCCCTCATAACTAGTGAGGGACAGACGTTTCTAAACATACTCTGAGCTCTGTTGCTAAATGAATCTTTATTGCAACTTGAGAAAAAACTGAGTCCACAAATGCACACAGAACGCTGCAATAATTAACCCAAGACTGATATGGAGAGGTGAAATTACTCTAGCTGACATTTTCCCTAGCAAACCACATCTCTACATCCCAATTCACCACAGTATGTTTCTGAAGGAGATGACCTCTTTTTACCTCTCTCAGTATGTATCCCAAGCTGTGTAAATTCTGTGATGTCTGGCTTTTACGGATATCGCAGAACCAGCCCTGTCCTTGTGAAATGGAAAGGGACCTATTGTATGTATTTTGTAATTTATCCCCTTTCTCCTATTTCTCTTTAATATTGATGTTAATTTTCACATCATCGCTAAAAATACTGCTTCGTCCAGCTGAAATTCTGTCCCTACCATCTCTCAATCACTCACCTCCTTTTTAAACATAATCTCAAAATCTTCTTTGGCTTAATTGACTCTTTAGTGTCTCTTTGTGAGCTGTATAAAGGATAAGGACTGTTGCACTATGTTAAGCAAATCACACTGTGAAAATGTTTGCTGTTCCAGAGAAGTTTAATTACTGTAATCCAAACCAGCTTGCCTGGAAATACTGAATGTACATAGAGTATTCCCAGCTAACTTGTGTTGAAAAACATCATTTCTGCAATAATGTAGGAATCTTCAGCTTCTCCATGACAGTTGGTCTAGGAGAGCAGAAAATCCTCCCCAGAAGAATTTCTGGTACAGTGAAGTCCAATATTATTGCAGATTGCCCTGTATCTGTACTGCCACAAGGTCACACAGCACCTCCCAGGCAGCAGTCCAGGTTCTCTACCCAAAGCATCATAGCAGAAAAGCCAGACAAAACACAAAAGACAGCGTTTCAAGAACACTGACTGTAACACTGAAGAACCCGAACAGACTAAGTAGCATTCAGGAGCTCTAGCAAGGCAACTTCCTCGTTTTCTTCTCCCTCCTCCTTCCCCCAGTTTGGACCAGTATACCAGGAAGATGAGACAGCCTTTCTACTACACAGTCTCAGGACTGCTGTGAAGCAGTGGCTATACATTTACAGCATGAGGAATACCGGAAACCTTACCATTACAGTTTTGTCAACATGGGTTTTTCCAACATTCCCATGGAGTCTGCAGCAGCTAACACTGACACTCAGCAGAGTGTGAACTGAACCGGGGGAAACAAAAGGGGAGGGGGGGTGTTAGGCTCCTTTATCTTGTAGACCCCTATAGTTTTGCCAGTCAAGATGAGGTACCTGTGTGGCTAGTGACAATAGGCTTTTCTTAGGTTTATTTCCCACTCATTTGCTGCCAGAACTCAGCAGCCTGCAGACCACAAGCTGAAAATCCCTAATCTAGACTGGCTTTGAACACAATTAAGACAACTCAAGAGGAGGGAGGGAGAGGGGAACAAATATTTGCCTGGATCTGCATGTGTATTACAGCAATAACAGGAATACATCATACAAATCTGTATTTAAACACAGGAGACTGAAATCACACAGATTCATTTGTGATTTAGCAGTGAATTGCAATGAAGCTGCAAGCTGGCCTGACAAAACGATCCCCTGCCAGTTGTCCCTCTGCTTCCCCTGCAGCTGACGTGGGCTGGCAGAAATGCCAGATTTGGGGCAGGAGAGAGTCTCCGACTGTAGCTGACAGACCTGGTAGTGCTTTGTGTGGAGGTTAGACATTTAAGGCTGCAGACAGTTCACAGCAGCCTCAAACAGGACCGCTGTGGTCCATCCCCTCCTTGAACCCCACACCAAGGCTCTGCCTTATTGCTTGTGCTGGCCCTGGCCAGGAAGCTAATCTTCATCCCAAACAGCAGAAAATTAAGCTCAGAAAAAAGGTTTATGTGTTCTCCTCCCTTACCACCAGGCAAGCAGGAGTCTGTGATGGAGGAGAGGGCACACGTAGCTGGATAGAGAGAGAAGAGACCTTGAGGGAGACACACAGGGGAGGACAGGTGCCCTACAGTCCTGGTGCAGGTCACTGGAAGCTGCTGTGGAAGGGCAGCCACAGCCCCATGGTTCTCCCTGGGCCCAAATGTGCTCTGCTCTGGGAAGTGATGCTCCCACCATCTTCCTCTTGCACAGCCACCCTCTCCTACCTCTGCTCCTGGTGTCACTGCTGGCCTTCATGTGGGTCTAACGTGGGCTGGGTCAGAAAATGGGTTCAGGTGAAAAGTAACCATCTGAGCCATTGTGCAAAAGACTACAAGGGAAGAGTGGCATGAGAGAAGATGTTTCTTTAGCCCCCTCAGATTCATGCATTTGAAGTCAGCTACTTTAAAGAGTGAGGATGGACAAAGCAGTACTGGGAAGTTTACAAAGACTTAATCATAATTCTCCCCTATTAAGCTACTGGCTCCTTCTCCATCCAGTTCATATTTAAGGTTAATATACAAATTGTTTATATAATTTCATTTCCTAAGATGAAAACAAGTGTGGCTGAGTAATCCTAATTAGAAGCAGTGTAATAATTGGTATTGGAAGCAAAATCTTTTTTTTTTTCCATTTTTATTTTGGAACCTAAATTATGTATTCTTTTCATTTCTCTACTAGTCAATTCAGCTATGTGTATTTGTATTTCCTCACTAACTGCTATCTCTAATTTTAGGACAGCTGCATTACTGATGATAAAGCACACAAAGATCAAACATGTTCACAATCTTTCCGGAAGGAAATTTACAAAAAGAATAAATAATGAAAAGTCATAAATCATAAACCTTTAAATACCTGAACAGCACTTTCTCCTTAACCATCACCGGAGGTAATAGCCCAGTTACATTTTCGGCTCTGTCACAGATATCTGACATTTTTGCCTCAGCAATTCTAACTCAGAATGGCTCTAAATGAGCACCACAAACTGAACACTTGTTTTGGTGGTGGTGCTCTTTGCATGGAGCCAGCACAACGGGCTCTCGGTTCTTGACTAGCTAACACAAAAAGAACAAAATCACTGGAGAGCTTTTCCCCACTATTTATTAACCTCTCAAATTTTTGTCATCTGTACACAGACAAAAAAGATGCTGCTAAATGATCAGATCAGACACATAGATTACTTCTTACTGACTCAGAACTATAATTGACTTTGTGGAATACCAATTTCCAGCATGCATTGTAGGACAGGCAGTCAAAATGATCTGTGAGAGATGATATGAGTGACTAGAAGGAATCTGATTTTAAGATCCCTGATCCAATTTTTCTGCCAAACTTGAGAAAATAATTACAAGATTCAAAAAAATTCATTTTGCTGTTTCAAACATAAGTGCCAAATGTGTTACTTGTATACGCTTGACTTGTCTGAAGACATGAACCTTGAAAAGGACTATCTTTTTTTCTCAGTATAATTACCCACTCTTTCTGCCTTTCAACTGCAAGAGACAAATGGAGCATATGTGCATGTTTTTTATGGGTTGGGACAGAATCACACAGAAGACACAGCCAAGGAGCAAGAGTCATCAAATGTGACTCCACAGTATATATTATCAGACTGCCCTTGCCAGCACTGGCAGGTAAGGCAATATGCTGTTTCCCCAGACAGCTGGAACAGAGAGTGGTGCTCCTATTGAAAGAAGGTCCCACCACCTACTTCATGATATTGAGTATTTTACAAATTCTAGTATTTTCTAGGAATTTCTGTTATTTTTCCATTATTTATTTTATTTGTCTAAACTATGATAGCAACACTCATTCAGCTAGACAAGAGGAGTCAGAAAGGGAAAACGTCTCTTCAGCCAAATTGCTTTTCCCATGCTACCCCAAGCACCTCCATAACCCTTTTGCGGGGGAGAAGGTTACTCAGGGAGGAGGTGATACTTGCTTACTCTGCTACTCCGAAGGCGGCCAACAGTGTGTGTTAGATCCCCTCCAAATTACAAGATTAACAAAGAAATATATATCACTTAGTTTTTCATTTGTCTATTCATTTCTGAACTTCTTCCTCCTACTCCCAGTGTCTCTTAGGATTATCACACCAAGGACTGATCACAATAAGCTCCAGTAAGAAAACTCATTTGAAATGTATAAACACATATGAATCCCATGCCTTACAATGTTCTTAGTAAACCAGCATCTTTCTGTCTGACAGTCACTCCACCTTTTCTGTGACTGCAAGCTCTTTGTAGCAGAGGCCTCCAACCCTTCTTTGCTTCACAGCACCCAGCACAAACAAGAATTGCAAGGCTTTAGGATACACATAAATTGCAATAAAGGCTGACATAAAAATTTTAAAAAAGCAAGAGAAGTGGAAAGCACCAAAATAACAACGATAACTGCATAACTGACTCTTCATTCAAACAAATACTCCGGATACCATACATATTAATACTCAGATGTAAAAGTCATGGAACTAAACATATAGTTTAGCTCTAACATTGACCCGAGTACATGGATTGTTCTGCTGGTAACAGAGGAGTTCTCTCTCTTCCCCCCATACCTCTCATTCTTCATCTTTTTACTTCTCCCTCACTACACTGATTTGGATCTTGCAGGTAGTTTCACAGTGACTCAGAAAGTCATTGCAGCACTTAAAGAAGGATACAAATGCAGACAGACTTTTCCAAGCTCGGTTTTCCATTCCTGAGCAAAGGGCAGTGGTTTTGCAGCTGTGACAGGAAAGGGAGGCTCTGTTTCAGGTGCTGACAATTCAACTGTGCTGTGCTATTGGACACTGTTCACTATTTTTCCCATTATTCACCTTCTCCCAAGATGAATGTGGCAATTTGCTTATATTTTAAAACTGAAATACATCTACATATATTTGATCCCCTGTTGTTATTGCTCTTAGAAAATGAGGGTATAATTTAAAACAAGAATATTCCTGTAGTACCTGTAAGTTGCAAAATTCTGCCCTTTTCTGCAAAAAGTTTAATTCATCTACCAAGCGAAGTCTTGCCTCCATCTCTTACCAATCTCACTATCATTGTAAACAGCTCTATTTATCCTTAGAGCTGTCCTTAGACCACCACAATGAAAACTTGTAATTGTAGAAAGAAGGGACCATGTATTTTCTTCCAAATTCATGGAAAGGCTTCAAGGACCAGGGATCCTTGAACTGGATCAAGTATGCACTGAAGAGAAATTAAGTTATTTTGATACATATACTGGAACCCGGACCAAGGATTCCGTTCTTTTTTTCCACAATGCTACTCATTCCTGTATAGTGATAGATCAAATGAGAATCACTAATCGCATCTGCAGGTTTCATATCGGGACTACTCTGGCTAGTTCTGTATTGGTCAGATTGGAGCTCAATTATATGATTAGATACAGCAGAAGAAACTGTTTCCAACAGAAACTGCCATTAGGGTCTCCAGAATTCAGGGTACACAATGAAAACATGGGTCATAGATATTTCATAGATTATCAGGCAGCTGAATTGGATAACAGAAGATGGGATGGTGCAAGCTTTTCTTTGAGGCATTGCTATTCACACTGGCATTTAGAAGGGAAGCCTACAGCTGTGTATCATCTCCATATGGTTGGAACTGGAGATAGTGATGTACCAAAACCTTCGGTCCTGGTTTCGGCTGGGATAGAGTTAATTTTCTTCCTAGTAGTTGGTATAGTGCTGTGTTTTGGATTTAGTATGAGAATAATGTTGATAGCAACAACTAAAACATCAGTGTGTTAAGTAGTGTTTGCATAGTCACGGACTTTTCAGCTTTCCGTGCTCTGCCAGGTGCACAGGGAGCTGGGAGGGAGCATAGCCAGGACAGCTAAGCCAAACTGACCAACGGGATATTCCATACCATATGATGTCATGCTCAGTATATAAAGCTGGGGGAAGAAGAAGGAAGGGGGGACGTTTGGAGTGATGGCGTCTTGTCTTCCCAAGTAACCATTATGCGTGATGGAGCCCTGCTTTCCTGGAGATGGCTGAATACCCGCCTGCCGATGGGAGTAGTGAATGAATCCTTGTTTTGCTTTGCTTCTGCGCGCAGCTTTTGCTTTATTTATTAAACTGTCTTTATCTCAACCCACAAGTTTTCTCACTTTTACCCTTCCGATTCTCTCCTCCATCCCACCAGGGGGGGCGCGAGCGAGTGGCTGTGTGGTGCTTAGTTGCTGGCGGGGGTTAAACCACGACACCTTCCCTGGTGGTTCTGCAACAATTCAGTTTATGCAAAGCCTACTTATATAAGCCAGCAGACCTACTAACAATTTTGTTTACATTAAAGAGCTCTGATGACATGTAAAGACCTTCACATTTTTCACGATGAAGTTCATTACTAACATATGAAAACTGTATTTTTCACAGACTCCTACTCATCTCATGTCTTTGTTATCCCTCCTGCCATATGCTGTATCCATGCGACTCATTGCCAGGGACTATATGCACAGCCTCTGCAATAGCCAAATTGTTGGAGGCTGTGATAATGATTGAACCCTGAGCACTTCCACTCAGAGCAAAATGAAGAACTTGAACAGACCTCTAAGCAAATTACTTTCGTATATGTGAAATTGGTGCCAAAGTATCAGAGCAGCCCCTAAAAGTAATTGGTACAGTTAGGACTGCATGAAGACATTATTTAGAAATATTTGCACATAGTGCTTTTATGCAACCACTTTAAAAACAGAAAATGAAAGGGAATTATTCTTTTAGCCCTATGCTAACATTGTGTAGGTGAACTGACTCTGGCACAGAGCCCAAGAGAGGATAGGAATTAATGCACACATATCACTGGACAGTCATATAAACCCTCCACGTAGAAAATCAGTTCTGTTATAACACAGTTTTCATGTGAATGTTGGAGAGGTGACCACTTCCAAACAAACACCTTGTTGTTGCATCTATAATCTTGCTAGAACATTGCCCGCTTTCCTGCTCTCTCTTTCTTTTTATTCTTTTTTGTAGGGTCACAATTTCATGAGCATGTGAAACATTTCCTTTAGCATTCTGCTAATGCTCTATCAAATTCCACATTTGACAATCTACTGAATATGTTAAAAGATAAGCTTTCTTCTCGGTGATCTGGGAAAAGTAAATTGAAATATAGGGAAATCAGAAGTAAAATTGTTGTATCTATTGCTAGAGTAGCTAATATGGTGAATAAACATGATTATTACTGGTGTCTCGTGTGGGTTCTTCAAGGCTGCATCTAGTGAATTGTAATGTCATCTTTACAAACAGTATATTTTCAAATGTCCAGAGCTATATTTAAGTGCTTGAAAATTGAAATAAGTGAATATTCATTTGCCTGGCAATGTGGAAAATTGCAATATTTTGAGGATTAACACTTAGATTATGTCCTTCTCTGTCAACTGAAAGATCTTTTCGATATAATTTTATTAAATGTATTTAGAGTTGATAAAATAGCAAATCATGTGTTCACAATCACTCCAATTATTTAAATGCATAAAAATCATCACAGCTCCTAAGCCATATTGAAAATTCAGTAAAGAAAAGGAATCTACATTTTATCACATCAAATGAACCAGGGAAAAAGATGGATGAAAAAGTAACTTTCACAGGAGTATTTCAGCACATACTATAGAAGCTTTGCTACAAAAGATATCTTCAAATAAATCACTTCCAATAAACTTCCAGTCTAGAGGATTTGGAGTCATTACATGAAAAACATAAAGGGGACGTTTCAGCCTGTAACAGTCACAAACTCGATCCAGGTGTTTTTCGAATATTACTTCGTGCACTAGGGGGAGCTCCTGCAACTCTTTATCACAACAGAAACCTAAAAACAATATAGGGAACACAACGGAAATAAAGCATGAAAGAGTTTTCGGAAAAAAAGACATATTCTTCACCCAATAGCAAGAATGACTGTATGAATTTGCACAACTTAATCTGCTTATATCTTCTCTGTTCAGTATGGTTTCCTCAGTACAAAGGAAATGAAGAAGCACTTTCCCCCTTTCACGATGTATGCTTTCAATGAAGAAGGCACAAATTTATGTAGGTTTTAAACAGTCATAGAGATTAAGGAAAGCTGGCATGGTTTTTGAGGTGAGATGTTGTTTTAATTGAGTGTGTCACAGGAAAAATATATGTGAGCAGGTAATCAAAGTCTGTACCATAATAAACACGAAGAATTGAAGTCCGTACCATAACAAACACGGATAAGAGGACTTCATTAACACTACTCAGTCAGCCTCCATTCTTGAAATTTTCTGCTTTTGAGCACTTAATTTTTCAGCCTTCCTTTCAAGCAGAATTGTGGAGGGGTTCTTTTAGCAAACTGCAATATGGAGATTCCATTATGGAAAACAATGTAAAACTTCAGCTTGGATCTTTAGCAGTGTTAGGACTTTTTAATCTATCAACTACTTGAATAAATAGAATAACTGTTACTAATCACAGATTTCTATTCTTTCTGTGGATCGTTCCTACGCTTTCTTAGGCACAGCATCCACAGTTTGCAACGGAGTTTAAGACATTTACTGATAGCAGAAAAAAGCATTCAGCATCACGCTCCATAAGAGAGCGGAGATTCACGGTCTCAATGGGTCTGTCCTCTGTTTTTACCCATATTCATTCCTGTGTCTCTACAACTCATTTCTGCAATGCCCTCTTCTTTAAAACTATCATATATCCCATGTCTCCAGAGAAGAATGGGCTATTTCTTTACTCATTTCCTACTTGGGCACCAGTAGAGAGTGTAAAAGCACAGAGGAGAGAACTGTGGTTTTCAGTTAGTGTCTGGCTTTATAATAATCAAAACATTGCTCTAGTAACTAGAATGAGTGATTGCGAGAAAAGCCACACTGTTAAGCATTGACACAGGAATGCTCAAGCAGCCCAGGACCAAAGATGAACAGTGTGGGAATTCTGCACATGCAACGCACACAGCCTGTGTGCACAAGCTTGCAGTTACACTGTAATAAGCCTCTAGTGAGCCAGCTTCAACTGAGATTTCTCAAGGCTTAACAATACGGTCTATTTTGTAGGGGGTCACAAATGGCACTCCTTATGCCAGAACAAGCCCCAAATGTCGAGCTCCTACTCCTAAGGACAGGATTGCTAGTGTATCACTGAGAAAAGCTATTTAATATGTGCTATGTATTTTCCCCCAACCTCAACGTCAGAGAGGTTTGATCCATTTCAATTTAAAAATCAGCCAGAAGCATACTATCAGCGTGGCAAATTCAGCATAAACAGTGAAAAAGTGGCCAGATTGTAAGAAGAGGATCTTGTAGTGGGAAGCACCATGCAACCCTGCTGCCAGCTCTGCTGGTAATGTATCGAAACAGAACCACTACCTATTCTGTCTGCACGCTGGAACCTGACCTCCCCTGCATTCTAAGTACTCTTCTGTATCTTTTCCAAAAATGTATTTGAAATTATTATTGATTTTGTCATTTTGGCTTTAAGATTATTTTCATCTCACAGATCCAGCTATATCCGACTTTACCCCATGAGAATTTTCAAAAACTAGAGCTAAAGAGACTGGTGTACAGATATTAGACTGACTAGTTAAAAAGACTGAAGCTGTGTTATTTTCCCTTATGTAAGACAGCTTTAAATTCACTTTGTTTCCACTCCCCAAAATATAACTGAGGACAGTAGCATATTCTGTCTCAGTATTTTATGCTCAATTTAACTGCTATATTGCATTAAATGATGTGCAATAATGTAACCCTAAATGCAAATGAATTCGTGTTTGGTAAAAGAAAATGTCTTTGCTGCCTTCTCCAAATAGAATTTTTTTATAGATTTTAATGGACTACGAAAACCAAACATCCCCATATGGTGAGAAAATTTCAAGGCATGTATTAAAAGAAAAATCTTGTGTTACTCATCAAAAACTAGTAGATGTGACAGGAGAAAAAAATTAAGCCATGAAGATGAAACTCAAATAATTAGCAAATATGGAAAATCATCTATTACAGTGCCTGTAAAAGACTCAGCACAGGCTAAAAGAGAAAAGCATGCATTTCGTATTTCAAGAGTGGAATATATTAAGTTTAATTTGAAGCAAATTATTTATAGTTATAAAATTAAAACAACACACATACCCCCCGAAATAAATGCATCATTATGATCAGAACTACCGAAGATGTTATATTATCTCCTTCTGTCAAAGAGTGTAATTTTTTCTTACCATATGAAAGATTTCGAGGAACTTTCTCTGAATCTCAGAAAGTTCTTCACTCAGTCTTTTTCTGGACATTACAGAGTAGCCTGCAGGCCTCTCTGAGCTGTATTTGCTGCCAGTCCCACAGGCATCATTCTGGCAATCTAATGATATAAAGTAATCTGAAGATGTCCTGCAAACACTTCCCCTTCCCTGGATGAATGCCCTTCCCTGATGCAGTAGCCATTTTGACAGTCATACATCACCCTAATATAAGCAAAATATATAAAATCTACAAACACAGGGCTGTTTTCTGGTACCCTGTTATTTTGTATTTCGAAGAGCTGGCAACAATTCTGGGAATTTGGCCCTGCAATCCCAGTATCTCCCTGATCATTCAAAACTGACTGCAGGGCATGAAGATCGACATATCGTGTAAGCACTATAACAGTTGTACAGTTTAAAATTGCGGGAATGAAGCTAAATACTCACACATTTATCTCTGCTGCACTTACCTTTAACTTAACGTAATTAAAGAGAACCATGGCCATATGGCAAAAGCACAGAACTAGGATTCATGAACCATTTCTATGCTGTGTAGGTTCTTCTGCTACATTTGTCATGGGACTGTCTGAGCTCCTCCAGGATGAAACAAGGTGACAAGCATCTGTCACATATTTACTCTCTCAGCTTCTCTCCACAGAAATGTGTACAGTGTGGGAGGGAGAAGGATGGCTGGTTTATGTATGTGTCTTGGAAAGGAAGTTAATATGGTTTACAAAGGACCTTATTCCTGTAAAAATCATTGAACAGTTCGAGCCTGCCCCAGCCAAGTTCTGTCTCAGGTGAACGTTACTTTGTGCAGGAAGAGTCCTGTTGTGCTAGAAAAGCCCAGCTATTTAGCAGTATTAATCACTGAACTATGCTCAGTTTCTAAAACACTTTGTACCTGAAAGTGTATACCACCCTTAGCTGAGCATCACTACCCATTAGAGGGGGGATATCACCTTCTAGGAAAGACAGATGTTTTTACCTTGTTACCTCTATCTGTTACCTCTACCTGCTTCAGAAAATACATCATCATCTTTTAGTTTGGATTCTACACCTGGTGCTTTCATTGAGAGGTCAAGCAAGACCCCTGATCTGGCTTAACTCCAAGTGTGGCATTGAAATGCCAACATCTTAGAGAAGCACTGAGTCTTAACTCACAACTGTTTGAAAAATGCTTACAGAATGAAAGGTGCTATCTAAGTATCTAAGAATTATTACTCAGTGCATGGAAAAATGTTTATTTTCATACAGGATAAGGCTGTGTCAGGAAGTGGTATAGCATTAGTGAATAAGACTCTACAAAAAGGAACTGCATACCGTTACATTTATACATTTAATAAAGGCTGAATGTGACAATTAAGAAAGGTCAGTACCCTTGAGGAAGCAGGACAGACAGACAGGGAGAGGTGGAAGTAGTTATTTTCGCATTAAGGAAACACACTAAAATATTCATTGTCTTTATCTGCTGTCAAGAGATGTTTTTTGTGTAACAAAAATACCTTTAACCTTTTAAAGACATCACAGAAATGCATCCAATTAAACTCCTATGTCCAGAAAGAAGGCATCCAAGCATCTGTTTGTTACTGTAACTTTTCTACTCCTGCCATAAAAAAATCTAAAAGTTATTAATCTTTACAGCAATGCCTGATACTATTTCTTCCCACTATGATAATTACTTTAAACCCAGCATAGAAATATTCATAAGTTCTTTCATGCGGATCCTCATCTGGTGAGACTGAAGGCACAGAACTATTTTACAAAGGGGAACTGGGACGTAAAGCTGCTCTCTGAACACAGGAGAAAATTCACCCTGAGCAAAGGTCCAGAACAATGCCTATGCATCAGTTAAGACTCAGTTAAGCCTTAAAAGAGGATTTAATTATGAATTTTATGATCCATTGGCTATGCACTGGTCTTGTCACAATACTGCTTTTCTTCTTTACCCTCAGCACCTTTCTTACAAAGATAGGACAACCAGGTTGTAACACAAACTTCGGCAGCAGTACACTTTCTAATAATGCTGAACCAGTTGCTTTCTCCAGTTATATGATACAACGTCTAAAGCATCCTTACTATTTGGATATTGTATTCACATGCATCAACCACATGCTTTGCATTTGCACATGGTTCTTTACAATTTAATGCTATACTTTGCATTTTTCATTACCAAATCCCACCCCCCATCAAAAAACAAAGGCAAAACTAGGTGAGATTTACCTTATTACAATTTTTAGAAACTTGGCAAAGAGCACTGCCTGACATACTGTCCTTATCTGGCATTCCTAAAAAAAGAACACAGAAAATAAATACATACCATACATTCTTTAAGTAACAGTGGAGATATTTATCAATAGAATAAGGAATTGGAGGGTTCAATACTTCGATAACATACACATTAATCTATGATTTTATTAAGAGCAAAACAGATTTATTCAGACAAAAGCTTTCTCTTGTGAATACAAAAAAGACAAAAAGCTAACTTTTGTAAATACTATAAACAGCTTGCTAAACATAGTACTTTCTCACAACTTAATATTTGAATTATTTATATTTTTTCATGTAACATTATCTATGTTTTAGTACCTGGAAGTCAAACACGACATTGAGTTTGCACTAACTAGCATTGCTATGCTATGCTATGCTATGCTATGCTATTGTTTCACAAATAGAACATATTGAACACATAACATATGGGACAAAATTTGCAGATGCAATGGCTAGCCATCAGATATTGTCCTATATTGGCATCTAAATAATCCTCTGGCAACTAAACAAAAGTACCGTGATTTACAGAAGTGATGAGTTCCAAAGGCTGCCCTTGGATTCATGTCTACAGCACTATCCCACAGTTTGACAGGTTCTCATGAGGCAGAGACATACCCAAACTTACTTAGCTATGTAACTAAGGTCAGACAGCAGCATGTTTACTGCAGGCTGTCTGCCCAAGCACTAACCTAGGTTCCCAAGGAAGTTGTGTAGCCCATCCTAACTAAAAAAATAAGCCACTTGGTTATATTTATTTTACTAGCAGGACTCATGGCCATGTTCCATGGAATTCATGTAACACCTATAACCAGTTAAATGTTACAGGACATCATACAGTATGCTTTAGTCATCAGGCCTGGCTTATAATGCAGATTTGTGTACAGCTCTGTGTACACTTTTATACAGTTGGGAAGGCAGTTAGGCAAGTTCCAAAGTATTTCCTACTATATGCAGTATTAATACAGTCTTAATACTGAACTGAATTTAACATTAAAATTCCAACACCCAAAACCAGAGGACTTGCATCTTCCCCTTTCTTATCTTTCCCTTTTTTCTAACATCTGATATCTATTTTCTCATACTTACTGTCATTGTTGGAGCCGGTTTCCATAACACCATAAGGAGGAGTGAGAAGTCCAGACATATACTGTCGATATTTCTGAAAGACAGCAATGGCACATTCAGTCAGGTACAGATGTATAAAAGACATTCAATGGATGATGTGGTATTTACATTTGTGTGTCTGCTGCCTTGTGCTTCACACGCACACAAGCAACCTGAGGCAGCCAGACATGTTTTTACTCTTAACGCTACAAGGCCTGCTTTCTTGACTGGAGCACACTGCCTTTATTTTATCAAAAGTTGTGCTAAAACAGTTCCCTCCTTCATCTTCCCCAAAGCATGACTTTGAGGGTTCTAATAAATCAATACTGTACTTAGTTGTGTGATTTCCCATACAGACTGTTTTAAAGCTCATTTGAAATTACACTACTCAGCTGAACCCAAGCTAGAAAGCTACTTTATTGTAGGGATGGAGACAAGGATTCATGAGAATCAGGTACCACTACAATTTTGGTGTCAGATTTGAAATATACAAGATTTAGTGCAAAAACTCTAAACATTTAATTCCAACACACTAAGTTTGGTTTTCAGAAACTACAAGGTTATGAAACACACAAACCCAGCACCTCATGTTATGTACACACACACACAAAAAAGGTATTATTAGATGAAACTTTGTAACTGTAAAAATAATGTCTCTTGTACCACTGTAAACTATGTAATTGTAACTGATGTCAGTAACTGGTATTTTTCTTCAGTGAATGCTGGTGACATGATCAATAAGGTTCAAAGCTCTGTCTAGGGCTTAAGAAATTCACAGAAGCTAAAAAATAACACCAAAGGAAAAAAATGTCCTTTTATCAAATACAAATCATTCAATGAATAAGTGAGACATTTTTGTTTTCAATCATACTATATTACTGTCATGCTTAAGGGTAAACAATTATAATTCCCTTTTGGAACTGTCAGAAAACAAGCTTGTGCAACAGTGATGCTGATCATCAGCGTAAACAAAATGTGTCATGCAGTCCTTAGGGTGTGCAGTGAGCTGAACGTGAACAACCAACCAGCTGAAACTCATGTAGGTTTCAACTAAGCACACATAATAATTGAGACAGAAAATTTCCCTCATAGTACGATTTTAATTTAAAAGTGTTATCCTTTGCTCTATGGAGCTGTTTGGATGTATTCACTTTTAAAATGTTGTCTGCTGCATTTTAACAGATGCTTGAATTATCCTTTTAACGTTTCTTTTTCTTGGAAATAGATACGAAAATATCATCAATTCCAGCACTAAAGACTGAATGTCTTGCATTCCAAATAATAACAAAAGCTACAAAGATTACATTAATCTTGATAATCCAACCCTATTTTTAGAGAAGCTATTACATCCAAAGATTAGTAATGTATTATTTAAATCTCACCCATAATCCAGCTGAAAACTCGCAGGAGCAAAACTATGTTATATCCCTGGTCAGTCACACAAAATAAATGCTACTTCATTTGAGGATAAAACTCTCCTGTTTTCTTTCCCAAACCATTCATTTTCCCATACTCTGCATCCAGTCCTATGCCTGGAACTCAGTAAGAGAAGAACGTGAGAAGTATTATTTTCTCAGTTAAACTAGTAAACCACACACATAAAACAAGGGAAAAACTCATTTTGCTTGGCCAAATGAAAAAAAAGAAAGCATGTCACAGGGGGCTGAAATAACATTTTATTCAAACAGTAGATAAGCGTTTTGTTCTACCTTCTACTGAATTTCGTCTTGAAATGTGATTTAGAAATGGAAAATTGAAATGTTTCATTTGGGATATGATAAAATCAAATTTTATAGGGTTTTTTTCTTTTGTTCTTCCTCACCGTTCAGATGATATTCGTTTCTTTGTTCTGTTTTTCCCAAAATAGCATTTTCCCAGAAATACATTATTAGTCCACATTCAATCCACCTTGATAAAGAACTTGAATTGTAGGAAGACAGTCATTTTCTCTTTTATTTCCTATACCACGTTCACAGTCATCATATACTGCATGGCAGTTTCCCTTCTGATTAATTCTCTAATATTTTTCCTGATTATTCTTCTCATGAAACAAAACACGGAACACACCACATAATTTCCAAAAGATCTGGGGGCCTAGCTTAACAAAAATACCTACAGGTAGAATAAGCCAAAAGTGCATATAACACTTTAAAGGAGGCACCTAACCCCATTCAGCTCCACCTCATGCTAAGTTTGCCAAAGCCTACCAGGAACAAAAGCACAGGCTGCCAAGGACTTCAACTCTGTCATCTTCGACATGAAGGTCCCAGCCTGCCATGGGATGAGTCTACTTATGGGTCCGATACAGCAAGCCCAGTGAGCAGTGTTGCCTGTGAAGGAGTTCAGGCAGCATTACGAGAAGAGGCACTAATTCAAGACATGCCCTCAGAAAGCTCAGTTGTTCAGACTCCTCTAGGGGACCTCTGCATAAATGAAACTACCTTCTATATGTGGGTATCTGGAGGGAAGGCTGGTATGACTGCCTACACATGGTCTTCCATGAAGATACCTCAGTGGGGTGCGGGCTGACATAGGAGGTATAATTTACACCTAAGATTGTGTCACCGCAAATTAAATGTCAAGGGACCCTTATTTGTCAAGAACTCAGGGAAACACTGTTTGCTGGGAAACCTAAGTATCCAAAGAAAGATTTAATTAACTGCATAAAGATTCACAGTATCAGATGGAGTAATGAAGTTCCAGGCATGAAATCTCTCAAAGCTGAGATAATGAGGAAAACACAATTCTGACTGTGAGACCTATCTTGTCACCGTAATGTCTGTAAATGAAAAGAAAATGCAGTAAGTTAAATTGTACCAGTAGGTGGCATTTAAAATCATCCTGAAGATTAACAGACTAAATATTTACAAAAGGGTTTTGCAAATGTATTCCACTGGTGGTACGAACTCTGGAAAGAATTTCCTTATGAAAGACAACAACAGCTATCAAATCATCATAAGCGTGTTTATTACCAGAAGTCTTCAAGTTCTGTAAATCCAACAAGACAGCAGGTTTTAAAACTACACTCGGTGACCTATTCACTCTGTCTTCAGATTTCTACCAATTTATAAACTCTATCATGCAACAGCTTAAAGATCAGACACTTCCTGCATCTAATCTGACAGCACGAGTAATAAAGACAGTATTTTTTCTTCCAGTTACTGACTGTCTCATATCCATGCAGGGGCGAAAATTAACACGACCTTTTCAGCCACTGCTATAGCCTAAAGCACAGAAGAGTGCTGACAAGGAACAGTTGGGGATGGGAGGAAAGGAGGAAAGAGAATCACACACTTGCCTTACAGAGGAGGCGCTGTGGGTGAATTTTCATACCAACAGTTTTTAAGGCCACTCATTGTCAGGCTTTTCAATGTGTTCCTTCGCATGCTCTTATTTAGACTTTATTTGCAGTTAGCTGCAGTTGGTTTCAGAGGTTTTCATGACTACAGTGTATTTTCTTCTACTCCGTGAACACAATTTGGTATATTTTTATATGCTAATGTTTAGAAAGGCAATTACTATCATTCTGATGCAAGCTATCTCTAAATTCCTTACAAATTTTTCTAGTGTACATAAAGTATATAAAATATGTCTTCGTACTTAGTCCCTTCTCTTCTGCTGCAAGTACTGAAGAGCTAATACCTGTTTAAAGGGAAAGAAGGAGCAAAAAAGAGATCTGTACAATACAAACACTCCAAAACAAGCCAGGTAGATCTGAAGAAAATAGATGAGCCTTTGTTGTCTTCCATGTGCATTGCATAGCAAAACCACAGGACTCTAACAGGAAAGACTTGGGACTGATGAAGGGAAGACCTCCTGGGTATAAAGCTTTTAACACAGGTTCCACATCAGATACTCCCCCAAGTGCAGCAGTTCTCCAGTCAGCAAAGAGTATCTGATGGGCTGTCTAATAAGGACCCAGGTAGTGATGGTTTGTAGCACTAGGGAGTCAAGTCAGGCTTCTGATGCTTCCCCATCCCAAGATAAACCCACATGTAGCCAGATACTAGGAAGTGAGTGTCTTGTAACATTGGAGAAAGTTTTGTAGACCACAACAGGCACTTGGTTGAATACATGATCTCTCTCTTTCTCCTTCTCTTTCTCCCCCACTCATAATCTCAACCCACAGCATCACTCTTGACCAGAAGCACTTCTGCTGCCTCCTGTTCTGCCTACCATTGGCAGCAAGAGAAGGTGACAAGGCAGAGCTTGCATTACTTGCAAACTTGAGAGTAACACAAAATAATTAATTTCAGTTGTAGAAATCCTAGGCCAAACATCAAGGTGCTGTTTCCACACATGCTTTTTAAAATCTTGTGTAACTATTTTATTAAAGGCTGTTATTCTGACTATTACCTGAGCTCTGCAATCCTCCTGTACTAGCTGTCAATACTCCTGTTATGGTTTCTCTTGGGGAATATATGCTGTAGCCTGACAATGTGGGCCAGCTTCTCTATTTTCTTTTGACAATAAATAATTGATCACTGATGCTTTCAGTACAACTCAGTTCTTCCTTTAAGTTGGCTGCGCCAGTCATACCATTCTGGCAATGAACCACCTCCCTTGTGGGCATTACTCACAAAGGTGCGTCACTCCCATGGTGCATTGTTTCGTCTTCTCTTTTCTGCAGAACAATAAGGAGACATGTGAAAGAGCCCCTGAAGATCTCTGGACCCTGTTTTCACCCACCAAACCAAGCAGAGATTGCTGTCTCAAAGTCTAGATCTTTGCCTTTAGGTCTGATGCTCCAAAGATTGCTCTTCACTGAACAAACTGACAGGTAAAATCTCAGGTCATCTGCCCGCTATCTGTTAGTGTTTTCCAATAAAAAGTGCCTAATGTTCTTACAGAATTTCACCAAAAAAAACCCTGACAATCATATTCGTAGTAGTTTTTTACCCAAATCTTGTTACAAAGGCGAAACCAACAACACACTTGCTATTGCCCAATAGTATGTGCTGAGACCCACAGAAGACTCTGGCATAATTTTGATTTCAGATACTGCCTCCTTAATACGTTTACAAATTAGTAAGCGTATTTCTTCCAAGCAAGCTCAATCAGAAAATTCCATACATTTCAGGTCAATGCCACTTAACTGGGTATCACAAAAAGGACCTGACCCATGGCTGTTTAACATTGGATAGTAAATCATTGCCTGAAGCTGGTGCTTCACTCTAGAACACCAAGGACTCTGTGTATTACTAAATACTTGCCTTTGTCATTCACAGAATATATATATTCACTGTCACTCACAGTATAGATAAGAGAACAGAATTTAGGTATTTCTAAAGGAAAGGATGAAGACAAATTAGGAAAAAACAATGCTACAATAGCAAAAACATATCTTTATGTATTGTGGAAAAATAGAAAATAAACAATGTGAAGATCTTACCACGACTTACTGAACAGAGACTGGTTTGTATACGTCAGTCTATCAAGTCATTAAAATGAGATAGACAAGGCCTGAAACAGCAGAAGTGAAGTACCATTTAGTCATATTTAGATAAAATAAATACGGAAAATGCCAGTACTGAAATTGCTGAATCCTGATCCCAGAATTAGTACAGTTTATATAACAGCAGATGAATCTGCATTTTTTCCGTTTATTTACCTATTTACCATTTTCTGAATGTTTCTGCATGGCTCTAATCAACTATGCTTTAGATTTTATTTAATCTCTTTGTTTTGGAGGCATATATTTTTCTGTCACATTCCCACTTAAATCAATTTATCGTGCTTGAAAAGCTCTGTGTGCAGAATTTGCTTGATCACAGAATCCCCTTGAGTTTTAGCTGAAAAGAAAAATGCACCCAGCTCCCTGAAATCATGCCAAATTGGCTACCAGATAGAAACCCGAAGATAAGACTGCCCTGCAAAAAATCAAATCCAAGGAAATTAGAGCACGAGCAGTGATTAAACAAATTACACAGCCCATTCTGCTCCATCTAATTTAAATATAGAAATGACATCATGTAGCCCTCCGATTCTGTCTCCTAGAGGAATCCACTCAGGAAATGCAGTTGGGTGGAGGCAGGACTTGGTTGGGAGGGGTGGGAAAGGTTGCATATACTTAAAAGAGGACAAAGAAAATATATAAAGAAGAACAAACAGTCCATTTGATTTATGTGTTTTCTTTTACTACACTTGTGTAACCATAGAATAGATAATGTATTTATAGGAAAAAATATAACAATTTAACTGCCTTTAACATGAAGTTCAAGTTTTCAAAAGTGGCTGAAAAAGAGCATTATACAATACCGTATCTACTTTTTCACAGTGATATCTGTGTTGAATTTGTTCACTTTAAAATCACATGATGATGACTGTCACCAGCAGTGCTTCAACCTTAATACAAGATCAGAAAATCAAGCTGTGCTTTATTTTCTTCCCCTTTCATTATCACTTGTAGGAGAGAGGCAGCAAATCACACCTTAGCTGGAATTTTCTGAATGATGCAAGTGGAGAACAGAACCTCACTCCTCTTCAAAATGTTCTGCAAAGCTAACAATTGTAAACCTGCATCTTTATTAGTAAAGCCAGCAGGTATGTCTCGAAAACAAAGAAAAAGTACCGTTTTAACATAATTTTTCTTACCACTACAGCCAACCTTTAAACCTACATTGACAGCACTTAGATCAAGCTAAGTCTGGCATCATCTCATGGGTCATGCACAAGGGAAACCTGTTCCAAGAACAATTTCTTAAAGTTCTGGGCACAAAATACTTCCTTTTATCCTCAGGCAGTCACACCTCCTATTTTCAGATACACTATTTTAATGAGGGGAGAAGCAAAGATGTGCTCTTTCAGGTGAGCTCAGTCTGGGTGTGCTATGCAGGAAGACAGTGTACAAGGAAGATCAGAGACGAATAATACGAGACTTGCAAATACAGGATGAGGCTGGCTTTCTTCAGCTCCTCGCCTGGACAGCTATGGGCTGCCTCCTACACTATTTCTTCCATATGGTGTGCCTCCCTGAACTGATCTTTAGCATTTCTCTGGAGCAGAGCTTCAGCTGAGACAAAAGGTCACACCAGGAAGACATTTATGTTTGTAAAGTGCTTTGACAGAATGGTAAATTCTGTAATTGCAGCAACGTACGTGTCTTGTTTCTGATCACATATCTTAACCTGCAGAGCAAGCAAAAAGCAAAGATTGTGTGTACTAGAGAAGTCAGAAGTCAGCAAGAGCCTCTAAACCAAGTTATTGTTTCACACTGAGATTGCCACCTTGCAAATACAGAAGGCCTGATACACACGACCAACGTATCTTTGCATGAATGTTACGAAAAAGGCTTCCTCTGAAGAAATGTATGTAGAACTAGGTACGTATCATCGAGATTAAGAGAAAAGCTGCAAACCTCCCAGTGCAGGCTGTGCTCTGACAGTGAGTTGAAGTCATGCTCCTCTGTAGTGAAATTCTGTAAGGTCACCACAAGGTCTGTGCAGTACTTAAGTCCTCAAAATAGGTTTTAAGTGAAACTTAAATGACACATTGGCCTTATGTTGACACTATGTGTAGTAGTGGCTTTATCCATCATTCATAAACAGCTTCTTTTCTCCCCCCCCCTTACATTTTTTTACAAGGAGATTTGAAACAAATAAAGAAAAAGCAAAATGGTGAGCTGACCTGTAACTCTGCTTTTCATATTTACAACTTCTAAGCACAGAAGTATGTTGGTCTAGAAACTTGTTTTCATCTGGAAGGAAACACTGGGTTAAATATTAATTCCTCTACAATCAATATAAACCTCTTAATGAGTTCAGTGGGGTCAGTCTAACGCTGTGCTTTTGCTTCTCACAGGAACAAGCACATATCAACTTCCAATACTCTTCTAATATAAAGGCTTCCTTTTCATGGATAAGTTCTCAAAGTGATTGTTTCTACTCAATTGTGCCTAACAATAATGAGGATATTTCCTAAATGTAAATAAGTAAGCATACAAGGGTATTTCCCTTATAACATTAGCCTTTCTTCGATGCTTTTTAAATATTATTTTGACTACAGTGTGAGCTGCTTTAAAAGCAGCTTGTGCAGCTCACTCATAACACTGTTGTAAAATCAAAACAATAAGTACAATACAAAATAAGAGGGGAAAACCTAAAGACGAACTAAATAATTATAATTCAGAAAGTATGATTGAACACAGTCTACTCCTTCTAGTGCATGGAAAACAGTGTATTCCGACACAGAAAATCACTCACCATCAGACTGATGTCACTTAACAAGACCCCAAAATACCTGGGCCTCCAATTCAGCCAGCAGTCAGTGCAACGGCACCACTGGAATTACCTTGCCAGCGTAAATCTCTCATGGATCCAGCTGCTCAAATCCAGAGCCCCTTTCATGCACACTGTAGTATAATAAATGCTGCCTGTGGTACTTCCCCACCGGAGTTCACAATAATATTTCAGCTATTTTGTAAGCAATTTATGTAAGGCAGTTATACTGCCTTACATCCACATGCATAGTCTAACATCTCATGGCCCTCATGTTTGAAGCTCCCTATAAAGGCCTGTGGAACACAGTCTCTTCTGATAGACTTGTACAACAGCATCTTATCTGAAGATACCAAAATGTATTGGATGGGAATGACTGACTTTTATCAAACTGAAATGCAAACAACATTAATAACGGTGATTCAGCTGTGCCATAACACAGGGATTAGGTAAACTGCATTAACAATCTGCAATGCAACAGCCTTATTTGGATGGGGCAGTTTTCAAGGTTTTTCCCTCTGGCTGGAGTCAGCGCAAGTGACTTCCTCAAACCAAAGACATTTTATTTAGCTGCCAGTCCCTCACCAAGACTGAAAAAGCCCACACACCAAATGCTGTTCTGCAATTCTAACCCAGAGTCTTGCTGTGGCTGTTTCTCACGTGATCCTTTCTTTAGGCAAAAAGTAAACTAACATTATTCATTTCACCTCAGCCCTAGAAACATTTTCAAATCTCATCACGAGAGGGGACAGTGAGGAGTGGAGGCACGCAGGGATGGGAAAGAAGGAAGAACGTCCCACAGGAAGTTAAATGTTAGAAAAGAAAGAAACGTTAACAAGCAATAAGAAGGAAGGAAGTGAAAATGTTTCAGGGATTAATGGGTGAAGGGTAGGAGGGAGTGCAATACATAGCCTAAAGAGATTCCTTCAGTCCACTGAACAGACGAGATATCACAAGGAGTGGACAGACTTCAGGGAAGAGAGCACACTATACGAAAAAAAAGAAAAAAAAAAGAGACAGTGTGAACTGGCTGACGGATATGCCTAATAAATGAACTCCTGTCTCTCTCTTGTTGCCACCAAAGAAGCAGTTCTACCTGTTGATGTCTTAAAAACAGATAAACAATTTACAATTTAAGCTAGGCTCCTTAAATCTGGTTGTTGTTGAGACAGTTTAGGCTTAAAGATTCTGCAGATCAAGATGAACAGCACATAATATAACATCAAGCCTCTGCCAATTTTCCAATCACAAGCTTAATCTCTATTTTCCATAGTGAACCATTGTTTATCTTTGTTATTTTTTATCTTGTGGCACCGGGATGTCAATTATAAGCAAAATTAGAAGAAAATAGGACAGAAAATGTGAGTTTTAAAGGACTAAAATAGTATAAGCCAAGCAGAGTCCAAACTACTCTGAGATTCTGAGGAGTGACTTGTTTAAAGAAATTACAGAACATTTTCCCAGATTAATTCAGCTGGGTGAAAATAACCCAAATCCTTTTGGTTACCATTTGAAAATTACTCAAATTGTGTTTTTTTCCAATTGAGCTGAGCATCAAGCATGTAGCCTAGTTTGACTAGGCTGACACTTCAGCGTGGGCAGGAATTTTGTATTAAAAAGCCTTTGTTTTCTATTTATTTCATTTTTTGAATGGGAGTTTCTTTCACAGTACAATATATAACCACAAAAAATAGTCACCTTGATTTTCATTCCTCTTTATCAGCCTTCATTCTCACTATGATCTGACATGTTATCTATCATCAAGATTAAAACAGCATTTGAGATACGCAGCTGGGCATAGTCATGAAGATGCACTGTAGATTTTCTTAAGTGGAAAAAATAATAAAGAGATGTTAAGGCTGAACCTACACATGACCAAAAGACAAAAATGAAACAAGAGGAACATGAAAAAAATGAAGACAACTCACAAGATAATGAAGGGTAAAGTACTGAACTGGACTGAATAATAATCTTGCCAGGAAAAGAAAGAAGGGTGGGAGAAGAAGAGTATAACATCATATCAGTCTCCTCCTCTGTTCAACAGAACCCTGAAATCAGCTTGACTGGGGTCCAGCTTTTCTAAGTTCTACACACAAAATGAAAGGTCAGATCCTGTCTCTCCCTCCTCCCATCCAGAAAGGCTCACAGTGCACTTAGAGGCAGGATGCAAGCAGGCAAGTGGCACAGCACAAAAGGTGCAGAATGGCACAAATTAACTAAAGACAAGAAGAGGATGTTTCACCAGGGATTTTTGTTCAAATAAAGCAAGCAAGATTATATCTGACCATGAGGTAACTGAGAACAAAAAGTTCACAGCTGTGGCATCCATCGTAGGGCAAATGCCCTCCAAAGGCTGAAACAAAAAGGTCTTAGGAAACACTCTCCCACCTGAAAGAATGGTATTTGTTACATTCTTGCACTAAAGCTATACCACCAAAAAGGGATGCAACTAATAAAGAAGCTGAGCCAACACTATCCCAAACATAACCAGATAATCAAACATAACCCATAACTAGACATAACCAGATTCAAAGAAACACAGTTACTACTCTCAAGTTTACGTGGAAGGACTACACAAATGATGATGATAGAAGACTGTAAACAACTGTAAGAGAAACAGAAAGGGGGTTGCTGAAGACTCACTAACAGACCATTAAACTTGGCCATATACTACATATGTTACAACACAGCAGTTCGGTGAGGCAATTTGGCAAGGAAATTCCACATCTGAGGAGCAATGAGAAAAGCTGATTCCTGCACTAAGACTTCTCCAGAAACAATTTGCCAAGCCCGAGCATCCAAAACCTGTCAGCACAAATGCCCAAGTACTGGCCTCTCGGGGGAGAGACAACTTCTGTCAAACTGGCTAAAAGATGCTCTCAGTGAAACATTCGTGGCACTTAGTTTGCCATTCTGAAAGACCTGGCTTTTAAAAGTATATTCTAAAACTTACACTTGTTTTTAAGTGTTATCTATTTGATAGCAAGCTCACTAGGAACTGAATCAATTTTCTGAACTTTTATGTTTCTGTTCCACTTGGGCAAACAGCCATTTCTTCTGGGTACCCCCTCGCACATGGCTAAAAATAATTTCATTATCATATTGAAATCTCAACCTACCCCGCTAGATGGACAGGTTTAATACAGCCAGGACGCACAGTAGATCATTAATTTTGAAACTAAAACATCTTTCTAGTCCATTGCTTTCAATGGTTTACTTCTTAGATACCTTTGTATTTCCTGCTCCTTCTTTATGGAATCATGTTTTACTTGTTTGTTTAAAGAATGACAAAAAGGTACTAAAATAAATACATCAGGCTGTGCTGGGGAGGCCCCACCACCTGCTTCTCATGAACCCTGGCTGTTCTTGTTCCAAACCCATCGGAAACTATGTATTTCAAGGGATAATATTTACACAAAGCAAACAGCAGTACTAGATAAATATGCTGTTTTTACATGGAGAGCAAACTAAATTGGTTTTCAGTAGAGGAGGAAAAATAACAGCGCACAATATTACTGCACTGTAATTTTAAATAATTTCTGTAGATTATCAAATGAAGATGAATGGATTGTTTAAGACTTATATTGCACGAGTACATTTTGAAAATTCAAAGAGACTCAACACGGACATTATAAAATTCTTTTTAAAAGGCCTTGCTAGGAGGATGCAGTAAATAATCCTGGCTCTGGCTGTTTAGTAGCAGCTGAGAGGAGAGAGCATCTTGTCCACTCTTCTTTCTGTCCATTTCTCTTACACTGAACAGTCCCTGATAATTTTCCCAACCTTCTCATTAAAAGCATATCCAAACAAACTTTAATCATTGTTTGTGTAATAATTGTGGCCGCAATGTGCCAGACCTCCTGCACTCAACTGTGGGTACGAAGACTCTGTTCTGCTGCTCTGCTTTCCTAACGAAATGTAACCGCTTTGCCTGGCAGGAAATTCCTCCCTTTTCTCCCGTCTTCCCAGTAACTTTTTGATTCCAGTGGAAAAATTTTAACCAAATTTGAGATAGGGCTCAAATAAGGTCCTAGTGGCTAAATAAAAATTAGTGATAGGAGAGAGGTCCCAAATACAGTGTCACTACTAAGGGAAAAGAGGGCAGCACTCTCTTCATCCACTTCACTGGGTAACAGCCAGCTGTCCAGTCTATACACACACACCAGCTGGCTAATCCTCGCGGCTATGACTCCAAACGCCACATACATGGTCTACCATCATGGATAGATACATCATGGAAGTAGATACATCATGGAAGTTATAGTAAGTATTGGTGGCAGGAAAGAGCAAAAATGGAAAGGAAATAAGCTTTTTCAGTCCTTCCACTCACAGAAAAACTTCTCAATCATTTTCATTGGCTGTGATTATATTTATATCCCAAACTTATTTTGCAACTTCAATTCTTATTATTAGCAATTCTTCTAAGTGTTTTCATTATGACCACACACTGATGTCCTAAAGTTGCAGTTTTTCAGGTTTTTGTGGACACCAGCATTGAAGGTGCTAAGCATCTGAAACAGGCAGCTCTGGCTTGGAATGCATTGCTATCGCCTGCTGTTGCAGTGGTGAAAAATATACATGGGCATCCTTATGTACTCCTGACAGAAGAGAGGGGGGTTTTACTCAGAAGTAATCTGCTGTGCTTCACCCTTTTTCTGACAGCAAGAGAATGATCAATTCTTGAGGCAAGTGTATTGCTATACTGGGACAAGACTTTCAGTCCTTCTAGAAGACAAGATGAGGTCACTGGTAATACTAGAGTTAGAACACTTCTTAACTGAAGGGCTACCTAATTTGCAACGACCTACACTTCAGTCTATTTTTGTAGGGCTCTTTCTCTGTTGTGAAGCAATACAGACAAACCTTATTATTGTCACTTTGATACTGTGTATACACTCACCGTTCAAAGAAAGTCTTTATATAGAACATGCAGTAAAATAAGCTACAGCATGAGTCACACTGCAAGAGTCCATGCTTCTGGAGTGTTATGAGGCACCAGAGGAATCAAATGACTTGCATATGAGAACAAGGCATTATCCACCAAGCCACAAGTGTAATTATAGAACAGGTTTAAGAAAGGTTTCATTAAGAGAGAGAAAAAGCTGCCTTCACATGTAAATCCACTTCACATAATTCTTCTATTAACTTACAACTCTAAAACCATATTAGAGACAAGTTTTGCAAACCTTACTGTAATAAAAATCAAACACATTGGAAATAAGGCAAAAATTTTTTTTCCATATAACTTTTTTTCCCCCCACATGGTAACTGCTGTTTATCTGATCTGTCTTCCTTTGATAGTACTGAGGAGAATTCAGTGTTATAGAATAAGGAAGCTGTACACATATGCCTAACATATTTAACTGGTTAGTTTTCAATTTACAACTATTCCCCTACATACTGCTAGCTGCTTGTTTAGGGAGCATCACAGAACACAATTTTAGCATTATACTGTCTCTTCAGTTTTATAAACTTCAGATTTCTGTGAAGATCTTCATATCTTTTAGATAAGATAGCCACTGTAATCTCTGTCTTTTATATAAGATTATTATCTGCATAATTCCTATGGAATTGAAGTCCATTATTTACAACTGTGTTGGAATGGATCCTCAGTTTATGTAAATTAACAGTTTCACTGGCTTCAGCAAAACTGATTTGTATTCGCTGATCTGTTCCAATAGCACTAATGATCATCCTTCTTCCAATAGGAAGGCATATTGTCCACTGATACTTGAACCAAAACTGGTTCAAACTGGGAAATGTGAAGTCTGACTACCCTGTAGCCTTAAGGACATTGCTGTTCATTTCTGCAGTGGGAAATTTCATCCTTGGGAAGGGCCACATGCAGTCAGCTTATGTTCCAGCTGCGTCCTGGCCCTCTTCTATTCCCAGGCCCTGTTGCATTGCCTTACCAATATGGAATACAGACGAGTGCAGGACTTAAAAGGCCCCCACCACAGTCTTGATGCTACAGAAGAATCACATAACAATTTCAGAAATTGTTTTCACCTCCAAACTTTAGCAAATCACAGTAGGTTCCAAAAACAGTAAACAAAAGCTCTATGAAATAGATATGAACATACTCTTGCCACTGTCTTGAAAAACACCTGGTGGTGTTTTCTCATGGCAAAATCACAAAGTTTTCACATCACCGGTATCACCTAAGTTTAGCAAACTTGACAGGTATTACAAATCTGACATGATTACAAAGAGCAGCGTAACCAGGCCTGCAGACCTACTGAACAACTGCACTGCGCAGCGAGTGTCAGTAGTGCTAGCTTCAAATAGAGGTAATCCTTCCTGCAAACAGAAACAAGTGGGAAAATCCAGACAAGAGAAAAAAGTGCTAGTGCCTGAATACTTCATGGGGAATCATTTGTCAACAATAACATGGATCACATCTGGCCTCTTAAAAAGGAAAATCGCTACAAGTGCCCAAGGGTGCCATTTTAATAAAGAAGAGAGCAAAAAAGAGCAGATGTAAAATTAACTAAGATGCCAAGCATGACCAGCACTGCCAGCTCAGGCCTGCTGATTTGCTCTGCCTCAAGACAGAAACTAAGGGTCTGATGCACCGATGTGTTACTCCAATTTCATGCCAGTGTGACTTTTTTCCAAGAGATGTAAAACTCAAATAATGCTCATATACCAGGTTAATTACAGCAACAGAGATTTAATTCAGGAGAGGTTTCCAGAGTGTATACTAGTAGCAGGAAGAGATTATGGTGGCCAGAAAAGCTGTTTCAAGCTACCAGAAGATGAAAGGTAAAAGTGACAAGACTTTGGACTCAACTGACACTTTCTTTGTTGGAGCAGCAGTCCCAGTAGAGAAGTTGACTGTCTTTTCTCTAACTTGCACAGAGCTACATTTTATCTAGATCTCTCACCATTGTCCTAAACAGTTCAAAGAACAGTAACACACATGCATATAAACAACTCCTAAAGTGGTTCTGTCTAGTAGAAAAGGCTACAAAGAGCTTGACCAAAATCATCTCTGAATTTATCAGTATGTTTTAGAAGTTTCTGAAAGATAAAAGATGTATCCCCTTAGAACTATAATTCTCAGTGTCACATGTTAGGCGTTGCTTACTAATGAAAATTAATACTATGTTTGATGTGTTCCTTTATGGTTCTCTTCTCATGCCTTGCAGCAGAATGGTCAAGCCTCTGCAGCTACAGCATCCGGAGGCCAGTGTTGTGGTGGCCCCTTGTCACACAGCCCAGGCCATACCTTCTTCCTGCGTGGACAGGTGGCAGAGTTCAGTTTGCAGACAGTGAAACAGCCTGAGGGGCAGCAGGAGGCACTTGGCTACTAGGCAGCATGGTGGCCAAACAGCTGCTCCCGAGTACCTGACAGGAAAAAGCTGTAGGCCAAGTAGAAAGAACCTGCAGGCCAGGCGTGACCAGTCGGGCACCAGGATTATTCATGAGGGACTCTTAAATTTGAACTCTGTAATCAGTGCGTCACCATCCCTGTGAACACACCCCTGTGGAATGCTACTGAATTAAGTGCTTAATCTTTGTAAAACTCTTCAAGATATGTAGATTAAGGATCCCATAGAAGTGCTAACCAAAATAATATTATTCTGACATTGCATTCCTTCAGGAATAGACAGATAAACACTACAGTACATAATTGGGCTGATATCTCTTTAAATACAGATCATCAGAGCCCTCCTGAGATTCTCATCAGTGTCAGTAAATGTATGTACAAAGACCTACTCATTTGATTATCTTACAATACAAAACCCCATGCATATATCCACAATGATTATATATTCAGTACATTCCCTTTAATGTCAGTACATCAACTCTGTTTCAGTTGAGATTTAGTATTCATCGTCACATTCAGGCAAGTTTTGTCTTGCCTTCTCATCTCCCACACTTGATCTGCCTCTTTAAACTTGGCATTTCTAGCAACCTCTCCCAGCTAGGTTTTAAAAGTAGATTCTTCTCTCTGCTCAATAAGCAAGAGAACAGTACATAATTTCCTGTTTTATGTACAACATCTGGCACTGTAGAAAGAACCATTGCAAATCTTACCAAGGCAGCAGAAAAAAATAGCTCAAAATCCTCCTGTATGGAAAATGGCTCTGCAGCACTGGCTATAAAACCTATTACATATTATATGAAAGGTTAGCAGATTTCCTGGCAGAATATAGTACAGTATATGACGAACCTCAATCTGCTTTTTTCTGCACTAAATGAAAAATGTCAAGAGATATCTGGCAGGAGTATACACTTCCTAATGTTAATATTTTGAGTGATAGCCTACACAAAGCATCTGCAACAAAATAACCTTCCCTATTTAATTGGCAAACAAGCTGAAGGTATAAAATTTCCCAAAGCTCCAGAATGACTTAAGCAACCACACTCCATTTATAGCAATGACTTAGGCATTTCAGAAACTATGCAGCACTGGCATTCAGTGACTCCAGGGACAGAACTTAAAGATATTTAAGCATTCAGAGACACAGTTACCTAAGCCCTCTTAACAACCCCACAAGAAGCATATGACAATCTGAGTCTTCCATATGAGGTTATGAACTCATATCTTTACCAAGCCTCCAACTCCAATAAGAGGGTTATTAAATGAAGATTCAAATTCTATTAAAATACAATCATAAAAAGGAGAACCATGATGGAGAAGTTCACCTTTGCAATGACAGCACATGGCAAAGGCACGCAACTGCTGGTTGGGACTGTGCAGGGAGTAATCTTACAGTAGCGTTAGAAGCTTCTAAAGCTGCTGAATATGAGGCATTTGGTGTTTCATTCAGTTGTCCAAGCAGAAAGCAGATTGCCTGAATCAGGGGCCCAGTGAGGCAAGAAGAAAACTTGTTTCCCTGGTTGCACACTGGTAGACTTCCCTTCCTCGTGGACTCTGGAGAGCACAAGTAGGATGAGAGGGCATTTGTCTTCCAGTGACTTTTAATTGCTTGAACTTTCCCTGTTAATAAAGCAATGTTGCTTTCCAAACCTTTCCATAAAATTCTTGCTCTTCAGTTGTCTGTCAACACTCAACTGTCACGTGCTCCTTGAAGAAGCAAACTCTTCAGGAGGAGTCTGGGAAGGAAGTACCTGAGATACTGTCAGTGTCTGAAGCCAGGACTAGCCCACAGAGCCTAGATAACTGTCAGGATGTTTTACAGCCCCTGTCTGCAAAAGCACTGCCAAACTAGGAATCAAATACCTACGAAAACCTGTCCTACACATTTGTGAAATAATAGCCAAAATTAACTTGGAACATTGCCATGTACTTACGTAAGGTCATAACATGATGTGGTTACTTGTTGGTACTGATACTTATTGAAGTGGAATAAAGTGCTATTCATGAGCTAAAAGCCAACCCAATGTTTTATTCAGAATTAAAATGCTTTTTCCAAAGAGGATGGCTTTTCCAAAGTGGTAAGCACTAGGCCAGTTCTGTTTCCTTTAATGTCAGAGGCAGCTTCTGAAAACAGCAGCTCTAATTTGAACCATTATGCTGGCTGTTCAGGGCAACTCCAGTCTGGCAAGCCAGCACCATCTCCCCGGGAGATGAAAATGGCTAAGGGTAAGCAAGCAAGCTGGCACAAAAACAAGAGCTTGGGCGCAAGGGTAACTAGGGATTGACAAGTCTCTCCCGGCTAACTGGAAAACCTTTTCCCGTTGTGAGCAAGCTGGGGGAAAATTGGAGAAACTCTCTTACAATGAACTACATTTCAGAAGTGTTCTGCACAGAGGACAGCCAGGACCATCACTGAACGACCAGTAGGAATTTTAATTACAATTCCATTACAACTAAAAAAATTTCTGTCTAGCAGCATTACAGGGACTATATGTTCCTCCCAGGACTCCATTCTGCCCAAATTCAACACAACATACCTGGAGTCTAAACGTTTTGGTTAGACCAATAATTTAATCTACCATGTGCATTTTTCTTCTAAATACATTTTCACTGAGCTATTGCTGTTATTGCACACCATTACAATTTAAATTACAAGGGTGTATGATACATACAGCTGATACCGAGTTCGAATCATTAATGTTAAAGAGAATGAGGTACTACTGCGTATGTCTCGTTACCAGGCCATATGACCAATCCTCGAAATTTCCAGGAGGAGCAGCCCTACAAAGATGATGACAGCCAGTCCATTGTGTTTGGGGCATTGCTACCCAACAGCAAGGTCAGCGCAGATTCAAAACCTTTCTGTGATGTTTCAAGGTATATCTTGCAGAATGCTGGAAAACCCATTCCTCGCTCTTCAGTGTCCTCTTAAGAGGTGACAGAAATCACCAATATTAGTAAAACCAAAGCTACTGGCTAAAACCAGGGAGTCCTAAGAGAGGAGTGCACCTGGAACGAACCCACTGAGACTTTTATGTTAGCCATAGAAGTCATCTCAGCTGCACCATTTTTCAACCTTGAAACTATAAATAAAAGTTGTAACAAAACATTTTTGGAAATGTTCTTTTTCCCCTAACATAGTAAGGCCTACTTCAACAAAGATCTCAAATGCTAAGCTTTCATTCAGGTACAACTCTCTCTAATGTACTCTTCAAGGAGTTCAAGTCAATAATGGATGTAGCTATTCAATACCATCCTCTTGCACCCTCTTCCCTTCCTCCTGCAGTCTATTCTTCATTGGCATTTAATTACCTATATTCCCAGCTTTAAAACTTTGTAGCAGACACCAATGATATTGAGTGGCAATACATGATGTTACTCTGTCTATAAATCTCTTTTCTTGGAATCCCCTTTCTGAAGAACCAGTGCAAATGCAGATTACATCCAACCCCCTCACACGTTCCCATGCAGCCCATGGCTGTCGGACATAGTTCCACAATACAAAGATTCAACACAACAATATGGCCTATGCCCTGCCAGCCGTTGGCTCCTACTCCTGTGCCCAACATGTCATCTTCTTGGCCAGGTCTGCAAAGATTGGGGAGGAGGCCCTACTGTGGACAGGGGTCAGTGAAGAGATTTGGGTCTTTAAGAAATTGCCGCAGAGCCAAGAAAGAATAGCCAGAAAGGGTCAAGGCAAATCTTGAGACAATATTTGCCTCTTTGTAACATGAGAAAATAGCCACATTTTTCTGCACAAGACCAGTCAGACATTTACAAAAGTAAACAAAGCACACTATAAAACTCTAAAAAAGCAACAGAGCACTTGGGTTTGCTTTCCAATGTTACAATAAGTTGTTTTTACATCTTATATATAACATTTTAGCAACCTTTCAATGGAAACAAAGAAGATGCACACATATGTACACACTGCATATATTCCACTCCATGCTGCATTTCAGAGTATCCCACTGAAGCAATTTAATTAACATCGGCCAAAAAAGAAAAATGTAACATGAAGGTGATTCAAGATCTATTTGTATAATCTTTCTTCTCATTAAAAATAATGGCCCCTTTTCCACTGAAAGAACAGCTAAACCAACACTTGACTCCCATCCACCCTGAATTTGCATGCAATGACTCGTTGTCTCCGCCTGTACAAAGATGAATACCCAGACTAGTCAACCATTTCCAATTGTTTGCCTTCCAGATCATGGAGCATGTAAAAAAAATCTCTGACTGCAGCTGGCACCACTACTCCTTGGCCTGTCCGTATGGCAGGGAGAATCTAGGTATTAGAGGTTGCCCACATATCTCACTTCTACAAAGCTCTCTGGTTTGAAAGAGAGTACTTTGGAAACAACAGTAGCCCTTCAGGCTTTGTTCTTTCATTTTAAAATACTAAGAAGTCAGCAACCACTATCGAGAAAAGAAAATTAGTCAAAAGAAAATTAGTCAAAGACCTTTGCAGGAGCCCCATGCTGACCCAGTAAGAGACGTACTCAGAGACTGTTTCTGGAGCCCTTTGTGTCTTATCTTAGTTCTCATGAGCTGTTACATTGGATTACATTACTTACAGAAGCAAAGATAGCAACATCAAACTCATACACATCAAATGGGACAGTCTCTTCTCTTTACAAAGTGCTATCAAGACTTTCAAAATCAAAATTAAAATTAAACAGATTCAAGCTATGCTTCTTTCCTTGTCCTGATACCCCATTCCACGGTATTTTCCAGTAGACTAATACAGTGTTAAGAGTTCCAGTAGTGTGTTTAGGTAACTGTACAATAAGTCTACCCATTATTTTCCCTCTCCTTACTGACCGTCCTAGAGTCTTCTCTAGAGCATATAATCATATCTAAAGATTTGGCTGTCCTTCTTATCCATCAGAGTATTAAAATGGGCCGGCATTAGGTCTCCAAGCCCTTTTGAGAGCAGATTTTACCAGCAGCCATTCACTGGAGTTCATAAAGAAAGCAGCACGCAAACAGAAGCAGGCAAAAAGAATGGTGCAGCAGCTGCATGGTTCCTACGTACAGCCACCGCTAAGATGATCACAAACCTAACCTCCTGGTTTTGATGTGGGGCTGCCCAAGTCAGGACATGGGGTTTTATTCCATGTTTTAGAGCATGTCCTCTTCCTCATTTCCAGAGTGGAAATTTAAACTGAATCTGTGGATGCATCCGGGGACTTAGTCATCTTCAGACTGTTGACCCTCAAGCGGGGTCCACTACCTGGTGTGCAATAAGCCAATCTCACACACAGAGCCCAGACATTTGTTTATTTCATGTCTGCGCAGAGATGGGTGCTAGGTGGTAACTCCACAAAGCTGGCACACCTCAGTTAACACACGGTAAGCATTTTATACATCTCGAGCAACAGTTATCAGTACTTTTACATCTACGCTTAGTCATCCTTGCTTCTATTGGTTCTTGCAATGCCTTGTCTTCACTTAAAGTCACAGTGTCCTTTCTTTTTACTGTGCATGTTAGTGGGGAAGGGGCTTTGTTGACCAGGGGGTTTTCCTGCCGGTGGGTGGGGTTTTTACTATGCTAATTAGAATAGGTCAGAATAGGTCAGACTACTCTAGAGGAATTTGCTGGACTTTTCTCAAACAACGGGGTTAATTGGTAGGTCTTATCTAGTTTCGAGGAAGTACCTCCTCACGTATCTCACCAGAGCGTTCCTGGGACCCACCATCCTTGGCGCCTCTAAACAATGTCAATGTTACATATGGATCCGATTAGACTACAAGACCATCTCTAGGAATAAAAGTAGTAATGAATTTTCTAAAAATCAACTAACTCCTCACCCTTCCCTGCAATTCCCCCTGAAGCATTCACTGAATAATTTGCCAATTTAAAACTAGACAGTCCACACGTTTGCTAGTCATTCATTTACAAAAAGACACAGGGCACCCATTTTAATGCTGCAGTCACATTTTAATCAAATATTCATCCTTAGAGGTCTTTGAAGGGAGGAGATATGCTCTCTTTGACAAGCCAATTCTTAAAATAACTTTTTTGCTTTAACAGTTAACAGGTCAAATGAGAATGAAGCAGGCAAGTCATGGATTAAATAGTATGTTCAACAAATAGGACTCAGCGACATCAAGCAAGAGTCAGAAAGCACAAGCTGAAGGGGATGGGACAGTAATCAGGACATGCATTAACTTTTAAAGTTTGCTATTGTCCAATTATTTTTGGATAGCGTGCATGACAGCGCAGGTCATCCACTGGAGCAGGCACCTTCAGACTAGAAGCTGCAAAAGCTCAATGCCTTCTTGCAGCAGAAGTTCCATGAGGAAATGTGACTTGATCTAATTTTGGAATCTGGAAAAAAGACAAACATCAGGAAGGAAGTTTAAAAATATTGGGAAGAAAAGTCCTTTCAAAGAAAAAGGAAACTCAAACCAGATAAATTCAAATAGCAGTAAGTCAGCATCAAGCTGCAGTGACATGTCTCTTTGGAAACAGCACATAAGGATTGCTCATCCCTCTCTGGAACACTTTAGACAAGGAGCAGGAAGTCACTACTGTCTTTGGATGGGTTTAGCCCAGTGGTCTCCAGTTGTCCCTGTGTGTACTGGTACTGCAGCCCTCCATTTGTGTCCAACACACATTAAACTCTACTGAGTTAGGTCTGCACAGAGCTTCATATACCCTCCCTTCAGTTTCAGACACTCCTATCTATAGAACAAACTTTGAAACAGAAGTCTGGAATACTCCAGACCCCATGGATGAACAAAGCTAACAAACAGGAGATCTGCTAAGAAAAAGAATCATAACAGAGGAAACTACTTTCAGGTTTCTGGGATAAAGACACGAACCCCTAATTCCACATGAATTTTTCAGTACCATGCATACACTGCCAGCTAGCACAATCCCCTGTGGGTTTCTGCAGGACTGCTTAGGCCAATAGGGAGTGCTTGATAAAGCCTCACCCACCTTCGTGGAAGATCAGGATCACCTCAGTCAGCTCCCCTGATTCACCTGGTAAATACAGTTTCTAGGGGACTAGTTTGCTGAGTCAATTCATCATTTAACTTTTCATTTTTTAAAAATTCTTGGGTCACAGAAGAATGAAATCAAGACTTTATTAGCTAACTCCCAGTTGTAGGAGAATAAACCCTCATTATGCACTAAAATGGTCTAATTTATATTACAGTGATTCTTAGATGGGTGAATGGATGCATGTTTGCCTCACAATGACCCCAGAGGGCAAAGGTTCCCTCCCATTCTCACTTTGTTCTCCTCTCCTCTTCCTCCCTCCGACCCCTCTTTTTCTCTGACAGCTCCGTAAACAGTACAGAATTTATTTTGAGCCAGTGGAAAGGGGGAGAATGGGCAGTAAGCAGGGCAAAGAGAGTTATCACCTCCTCCTTCCCTCATCTGCTCTCCTCCTCCACAACAGCAAGCCAAACTATAACAGTAAAGTCAGAGGAAGGAAAAGGAAAATAAAGCATTTGAAAAACACCTATTCTGAAAACACTGGTTTTCAAGGAAAGGTGCTGAAATGTTAGAATTGACAAACATAACTGAACAGAAAAGAATTCCAACTAGTTTTTCTAAAATGAAAGAACATTGGCTCTAGGCTCTTTTCCCTCTTTGTGTATGAGATGGGCACAAGGGTCAATGAGATTTCACATATAAGGAGGGGGAAAAAAATCCATATACCAACCTCTTTCCATACTACCATTGCTAAACTTTAAGTACAACTTCTCCTATGAATATATTCTATTAATTTCAGGCATTTTTAGTATACCAAAAGACAGTCTATCCTAAGCCTCCTCTTTTGCTCTAATATGCCCCAACACTCTGCTGTAATCAATTTTGAATTCATAAACTAAACAAGGCCCAGCTGGGTAAATAATGAGCACAGACAGCACTGTAGGAAGTGGGTATTTATCCTAAATCAACCCTCAAACAACCTCATACCCTCTTTCTTGGAATCAGTGAAATGTTGGAATTTCACATTTCAGCAATACAATCTATATCTTCACCACAAGTGCTAATTATAGAGAGCTCAGCTGCCTCTTCTTCTCTTTTTAAAGCAGTTTACCATTGTTCTCATACAGTCTAGTGTTGTTAACTCACCTATGTTTTCAGCTGAGTAAAGAATCCCACACTTCCCAACCTGAGCTGCTATGCAGTATGGCTGTATGGTCTTTCAGGGAACGTAGTAGTGAAGCCCGTCTGTAGTCATATTTCTGTATTGCCAAAGTTCTGTGCAACCATGATGCAGTCAGTCTGTTAATTCTCCCTCTGACATGTGCATGTCAGTACTAAATCTTGCATCTGTAAAACACTTTGGGATCCCTGACAAAGAAGGACTCTATGTAAAGGTCAGATTAATAACTTTCTTCCTGAGCAAAAACATTTTAGGAGAATTTAAACAGACATGCAAGTCTAGCATTCTGGAAATTCTCACAGCTGCTGTTTGCTACCTAAACTCTGTGCTGCTTAGAGTCCTGTGTGTTCACATGATCTGCTAAGCTGGGACCTGGGGGCTGTCTCTTGCTCTTGAACTTTTTCCTCCTGCACTTTAAGATCTGCCCAGCAATGCTTTTATTGTATACTGCTGAGTACGTGACCATGCATGTAAAGGGCAAGTGATGGCAGTTGCTTCTAAATGGTTTATAACTAGTCTCTCCTTTATTACCATTTCTTTGGGTATTGAAATAAATTCATCAAAAATTTCAGGACTTTTTTTTAAAAAACAATCAAATCAAAAACTAAAATAAATGCAACTTAGACTGCACTTTGCCTTACATGGCAACCACAGAGTAAAGGAACCACATGTTCAATTTTCATTTTCTCTAGATATGTATGCTCATTATCTTTAAAGAATATTTATATCAATTTTGCCTTTCCGGGACTCAATATTTGGAGCATACCTCATACAGGCTACAACGTTTTCAAGATTTATTTAAAGGCTAGGACAGAATGGAATACTAGTAATATCACTGCAGGCTTCCTGTGAGCAACAAAGCATTAACTCTCTGGAAAGACATGAAGCTTATAAACTGAAACTCTGTCCAACACTATAGTGATGGGCATTTAGAAATATAAGCAATCATTGTAAGAATAACATAACCCATCAAAATCCATAGGTTAGTCAGCTTTCTATTTCTGTGTTGTAACAGGAACTGTGGCATCAGCATAGGGCATTACAGGGGGATTAATGACTAGCTGGAATTAACGGCCCAGGGCTATGCCTGAGGCAATCAACTCCTCTCACCTACTCACTATTCCCATGAGATACTCCAGTCTCCCTTGGAGCATTAACATCCAGCTTTTTTATAAAATCCTTTCTGCGCAGGATTTTTGTGCTTAGATTATTTGGAGGACTTTATATACATATGTGAGTAAAAATACAGTGAATTAGGGAGAGCATATTGGGGTGAAAAGCAGCATCAATGCCTTCACGACTACATTCAGTGGGAACAAATGTTCTCAGGTAACAAAGAATGCAAGTGGGCTTGTATTTTTGATCACTTGCTCTCTGTATATTTGAAGCAAGAGCTATATTGCATTAACAGCTTTCTGTTAAGTCTTCCAGTGCTCCAGCTCCTTCAGAAAGTCTGTGCTTCACCCCTGCTCAACTTTCTTGCTTTGCAACACCTACACCACTACCACTACTATGACCACTGCTGTATAAATGTCACAGAATCTTTTGGATAGGTGCTAGGCACTTTCAAAATTGGCTATAATGCATGTACAAAAAAGATAATAACCTTTTTAGTCATCATTGCCATGAAGTTATAAGCACACTACAGATCTTAATTTGGTTTTTAAAAAAAAAAAAAAAAAAAGGTGATACATCATATGTTAATCCCTGGCACAGTCTCTCCTTGGTTATGATTTTTCACTCCTCACCCAAAAAACTCCCTTTGCAAGCATTCACTGACAGCCTCTTGGCGTAGACATTACAGACTTTCAGCAGCTACACTTGCATAAAGTATTGACTGTTCTTCTCAGATGAGTTCACCAAAACTGCAAAAGACACTTCAAATCTGGACCCTGGATATTCTCCTTCTCAGAAAAGCACTGCTCTGAAGAATAATCCATTTGACTGAGATGCAATCTGGAATGTTGCCATTCACCACAGCAGTAATTCTTGACGTGACTAGCAACAAATGAAATTGAGAGAGTCTCTCTGATTGCTGAGCACTACATACTAACTCTCAGCAAGCTCTACTAACATATAGCCTACCTGTAGAGTAAAGAACTCAGTAATCAGAAACACTGTTATCACATGGTATAAAAAATAGGCTGTCTCATGTGTGTTTAAGCTTCCAGCTTGCTTGCTCAGCTATCAACCACTCTTGGTCAAATTCTCCACGAAATGCATGCAAGAGCTTTCCCACTGAAGCCTACGTGGTCTGTGCATACATATCTAGATTAAAGAGGACAAAGTTTTGATTCCTGTAGCCAAACGTTGAAAATTTTCATGATTACGTTTAATTTTTTTAAGCTCCTGAAAAATCTAACCTGTGCTTGTATGTTCTTTCAAAGACACAGATCCAGTACCAGGACATGGTACTGGCTGTAACAGCTAATTGTGTATGTAGTAATACAGCAAAAGCAGTAACAGGCATAAAACAAACATATTTGCCACCCTGTTGTTTCAGAATTGTCCACAGATTACTTTAATGTTAAAGGCATAGATCTGTACTGAAGTATCTTCCCACTATAAAATGGAGCTCGCAATTTTATCACTGCTTATTTTGGCCCGGGCAAATTACGCGTTTGTGTGCAATTATCAGTTTTCCATAGCCTTTCACTGTCTGCAGATTTTTTCTTGCAGTGATGGTGATGTTACTGGGATGGTTAACTTCCTTCCCCTCAAATGCAGATAAAAGCTGAAATGACAGTTTTTGGCAAGAGAATTTCTGGCAGAGGAAGCAAAGTAGGAAATGCAGCTCCTGATATAAAACAGCCCACTCTGTCTCGTCTGAGAGAAGGCTTGCTGCCTGGGTATTTCTCAAATCTCTTTGCTGGATGAAAAATTACCAGGGTTTAAAACATCTGAAGCTTTCTTGTCATGAGAATTATGTGCTTTACAAATCATGATAAATCCTGACTAAAATATGAAAGTGTCAGTGTTTCAAACAGTTCCTTTCCTTCAGTGAGGTTACATTTACACTGCAATGAGCGGACTTGGATTACAGGGTCCTTTTTCACTCGAACAGACTGAAAATACATGTATATATTGTATAAGCAGTGTTCGAGCACCGAACAAAAATGATGAGAGACACCTCCCTGAAGTGTCACCTGCAGTGTGACTGTCCACCTCAGTCCCTGAAAAATTTTCCTTGCATTATTCCTCACACCTTTCTCTCTGCCTTCTTCTTTCCTCTCACCACTCATCATCTCTCCAAGGAAAATAATGCCAGGTTATTCAGTGGCCTTGTTATCACAAGAAGTTGTTACGGTAAGTTGGTAAGTTGAGAAATGGGGTTTGTATGGACTTGTGGTGAAAAGTTCAACCTGAGTCTCCACCCCTCCTGCTGGTAAGTTCAGCTGGAGTCACTGAGGAATAAAAAACAGAGGCAGGAACATCGAGTTTTAGCAGCCTAGTACTGTGACTGGAGACAAGGAACAACCACCCATACTGCTCCCCCAGCTCAAACTGGGAAGCTAATTGGGACATGGCCCAAGTGTAGTACGAGAAGTCACACTATACTTCTCCCAAGCCCTTGATCTCTGTCACCAATGCTAAAGGTGAATTCTACATTTTATTGCTCATTCTTCCTTTCAGTGATTGCTCCCTCCATGTTTCAGTTATTTGTTTAGATTTTCAGCACATAAAAATCCTGGCATTGCCATTATGGGCTCTGAGCCATCTGAGCAATCTTCTTAAAATACACTAACACATCATCCATATGGTTATCCAATATGTAACTATTTACTTTCCAGGATAATAACAGAGAGGTAACAAAAACTGTTAAAAGCTTCACAAAATTTCACGAGACATTGTCACCCTAATTGGGAGTCTATGATTTTCACTGAATAGCAGAGTTATAGGCATCAGTCTGCATGATCCCCTTTTTGAACATATTTTCATTGTAAGTCTACCTTACACAAGACTGAAAGATCAGATGAGTGGTTGTCCTTAGGAGCTATCTGTTTGAGATCATTGTGTGTGCCCCAGCAGAGTCTGATACCATGCAGTTCACTATGTTCTGGAAGAAATCCACTTCAGAGACAGCATTTAGCAAGGCTGGGAAGGTTATCCGAAAGCTAGAAGAAGAGATACCAAGGAAATTCCTTTCCAGGTATGATCTTCTTCCATAATAACTTATAATTGTTAAATGGTTTTCAACACAGGTTCCAAGATCTGGTTAGAGGACCCAATCAAGGTATGAAATAGTTTGTTTTTCTTGTAAGCTGTAATTGGTACTATTTCTTTTATAGTCAACTTACATGTAAAATTCTCTTGCCCCTTCCAGAGATTCACTATTTCCCTAGAAGAAAATGATACTTGGATGAGAGTTCACTTTGTTGAGACAGTTATCACATGTATTCTCTTCACAGCATGTGCAATGCTGTCTGAGGGCAAAGTAGTTTACCACAATTTTCTAACTGTACTTCAGGTGGTAACTGATGCTGTGAAAGCACGTGAGTTGATTCGTGGCTACTTTATATACTGTAGCTTGTGAGTTAACATTTTATGCCGGAAGTTGGTTGTGCTACAGAGTATTCCAGACAAAATTCAGTGGATGGATTAGCGATTATTGAACTTGTGGAAGAAATCAATGAGCTCTTAGGCCTGCATGCATAAAGCAAGACGGGAGCTTTTCTCGCATACGTCAAAGATCTACAGTTCTTAAGTCTCTTGGGATAGTTGCGAAATGGTGTCTCCTTTTATCAGAAATGACTAGAGCCCAGAAAGGACAAGGAGGAGCAGGAAGAAGGAAAGCCATGTCCTGGCCAGCAGAACTGGTAAGCTTCAGGATGGGAACGCAACGTATTCATTGCAGCAATACAGCAATACACTTTCTCCTTTGGTATCACAGAACTTGAAGGGCCTCTCCTTGGCGCAATACAGTTTTCTTTTGCAACCAACACAGAGATAGTAGAGGCCAGACTTTCAAGTTCAAGTGGAAGTTGTACTGTTTTGTAGACAGAAAACTAGAAGAAATACTATTTAATCAAAACAGTTTGAACCCCTATGATTATACTCAGGTATTTTTCTCGGGACAGCGTTTTGTTTGTGTGAGATACCACCACAGGGCTCATGCTGCTTTAAGGTTTCAGGCCCTGCCTTGGTAACCTTGTTTAATAGGAGCTTTTCCATTAAACTTAATGGGAGCAAGAATATTTTGTATATTGTTTGCCTGAATATCGTAGGTATAAGCAAATGCAATATACTGAAATTGGCATCAGTGAGCCCCCTGCAGTTCTGAAAGTGCAGGGATTAGTGTCCATTAGCACACTTTTTTCTAAAGTACAAGAAACTATAATTAGCATAAATTCATTGACTAAAACTGAAGATGGAAATGGAGACCAGGTTGGAGTCTAGTGAAAGAGCTTACAGGTAACAGTGACACACTCAGCATAATAAACTCATAATTTCACTCTAGAGAAAGAGGATATGCCTTGTTTTGACTAATGGAAACTGCACCCAAGACCAAATTCAGCCTACAGAAGGCACTCAATAGACTTTTGCCTCTTCAACTAAAAAGGAAACTTAAAAGAAGCAGCAACCTAAGTCCAGTTTCGTCACATGCAATGCAATTCATTTAGCATCTAATTTAAGTGTGACTGCATTATGAAACTTCACAGAAACACACAGAAGCAATGTTTGTTTTAAGATCACAATATGAACACAACTGTAGACTACCTTAGCAGACATAGCATTTCTAACTGTTCAAAACAACTTTGCTAGGAATCTTTACAGATTGTGTCCAGTTCCAAGAAAAGGAAAACTACTTACTTGTTTCTTTACCTTTGTAAACCAGAATTACCTCCTGCTGTTCCAATGAACACAGATCACAGAAAAAAAGGATGCCTTTATTTTACCAACAGAAGCCCAACTCCATTAAGAGGAGGCAGATTGATTATATTATTGTGTCACATGTGAAAGGAGAATATTTCACAGAACAAAAATATAGGAACCTTTGCCATGGAGTTTACAACTTAATACCAGATCAGGTACATTAGAACAGAAGTAACAAAGTCAAAGAAATCACCAATCCTCTTTGCTTCCTGTTGCCATACAGCTTTCCTCTCTTTTTGTGTTTATTATTTTGTAAGTCAGACTGTTAAAGCTATGGGTTCCCAATGGGACCTCAGCTTCAGGGGCTGAGTACAACTGAGAGCCTGTGTGATCATGCATATGCATATTTTGTACAAAAATAAACTCTCCACTTGGACCACGTTTCATCTGCCAGTTGGCCACGTTGGTTATTTATTACACTGGGAATAACGAGCGTCCTTTTTGTCATAAAGCCTTACCTTCCCCTTTCTCCATTCCCATCTATCATTCTTGTAGCGAAGTTGCAACTATTAATAGATAAACCTTAACTTTTGTTTTAGCTAAGACCTACACAAAATATCTGTGTCTCAAGACCTGAAACTGGCCCACATTCTGAGTATTTTAGCTCTGTGAAGGGGACAATGGCCATACAACTATCCCTACATTTTTCAATTGCACAAAAATAAATCATTTGTACACTAAACACATGCAGGCTACTTCTGTTTCTAAGCCTCCTGTTATTATATTTGGCCATAGCTACAACACTATAAAATAAATGGATGTTCTTCTGTATCTTTACACTTACTTCATCAAGTTCCTATCACTGAAGCATCCTTCACTTCTCTGTTTTCATATTTCATAAATTTGTTTGCTTGAAGCCTTTTTAAAAATAAGTAAATAAATAAAGCATTATTGGTTTTTTTTAGAAGTGCTTCCAAATTTCCCTCACTTTCAGACTGCACAGCAAGACCTGTCTTGGGTTTCCCTGCCTCCTTCCCTAAAGCCATGAGAGAGAGCCTGAGATTCTACATCAATAGCTTTTACTATACATTTTTTCCCTTTGAACAAATCATCACCTTAACATCTGAACAGTAAAATTCCACCTTTCCTTTTTATTTTCCCATGCATTATTTAAACATGCTGCTCTGAATTCTACAGTTAGGGTATTCCTGGGTAGCTACAATCAACAACATCTTTATAGTCTGATACAGCAGGAAATGCGGGCTATCCAGGATAGTTTCACACATTTGTTTGCTATATAGTAGCCTCAATTTAAATATGATAATCTAATTTAGTAAAAAATGAACTGAAATCAGATTTACTGCAAAAACTTTAAAAATTTAATTTTCAGACTAGCAATCAATGCTTATTCAGTTTCCATCTTATCCCTGCCTTCCCTTTTTGCAGATGCTTAAGTGACATTAAATTAATCAATTGCACAAATTTTAAAAATTGTAGGAAAATTACCATCTGCACTAATTCAGGAACAAAAAGGTCCACAGAAATCACTCTTTATGAGCATTTTTCTTTACAGAAAGAATTAAAAAATGTAAAAATTCTCACGGTAGAAGTAATATATATATATGTTTGTGGCATTCTGTCTTCCAAATCATTTTGAAACGTAAGATGATAGAAATGAAGAAGAGAGATCTCACTATCATCTCACCCAAAACCTTACTCAATTTCTGAGCTATGACTGTTAGGATTAAATATTAAAACATCTTCAAAGAAAGAACTATGTTGAGTCACACAGAAATAAAACCCATTATTATTCACAGACATAAACAGTATCAAACTATTATCTGCTTAGTATTATAATTCGCTCCATTATATTTCCCCTAAATCTATGCAAAATAAAAATATAATCTTGTAAACAACAATAATTACAACAGAATGAAACAAAAAATAAAGAAATCTTAAACTTACATTGATGTGTTATTATAGGTCCTGCAAAGCAAGTAGCCCTAAGGGTACATTTTCGTTTTTTTATCCATGCTCCGTTCCTGTTGCTGATGTGACCACTTAGGCACATGGTCAAGTTGCAATCAGCTTCTCTCTTAGTGATGTATGAGAGCTGTGCTGATTTATCTAGTCCTTCTGCAGCAGATTAGCACTAATGTTTCTGCTTCTGCATCCTACCTTTCTTTAGCGGTAGACTCTGCATTATCATTGGCAATCCGAATTAAAGAGCCAGTGAATGTAGCACAATTTTTTTTCTTTCTGAAACCATTGCAAAGCAGGCAGTCTCACACAAATACCATGTTTTTATCCATTGAGCCTCTTTTTTAGTATCTTTGGCAAGAACAGTAGTCAGAGATAAAGAAGAATGGTTCCAGTAAGTCTGCTATAGTCTTTTTGCGATTTATTCTGTTAAAGGAATATTCTCCTATGCAGATAGCCCTAGGCAAGAGACAACAGTAATACACCAACACTTCAGCCAAAACCATGGGATTTTCACTTTGTAACAAAGGTATTATATGCATGCAGTGAAATTCTAGTTTATCCAAAAAAAGTGGACAATGTGAAATTAATTAATGCAAACAGAGCTTATAAAAAAAAGCAAGTTATGTACCTTATATGTTAAAGGTACTTAACACATAAACTCATTTGGTTAAAAATTATTTCTGTACCTTACAGTGTATGTGTTCATTACGAATTCTTTCTTTTCTCCTTAGGATTGACATATTTTACACTATGGGATTGTAGATTTCAGCTACTAGAAGTATTTCAAAGAACCTGACTGAACCTTGTTGTTACTATATTGACTTTCCATTAAACACGCAGTATTTTAGCAGTAAAATGCAATTGTTAATTCATGACACCATGAGACACAGCTGTTTAAATTTTCATTAGGACTTTCAAAAATATTTAGGAAAAAATGGATGTCTTAGGCCATCTAGTCTTGAAAATGTGAACATTCTGACAAGTTTGCTCACTGTCAAAATGACTCACATCACTGCTGTTCCTAGCTGCTACTTTTTCTGATCACAGAAGTATTCCTCTCTGTCTTTAAGAAACAAATGCCATACCTGAATATTAAACAAGAAATATGTGCTGCTTAAACATCAATAATATTTGAACAGCAGAAAAATTTCAGCTACTCATAAAGACCTATTCTGTGTTTATTATCAGCATTCATTTTAAACAAACATTACATGGAGTTTCTTACCCTAAACAGGAAACCAGGAAAGAAAGAAACAAGTAAACAGAATTAACTCATTACTTTATAATAAACCCTAAAACAAAGAAGGGCTATTTTTCCTCTAATGTGAAAGTCTGCTGTGGCAAAATGTGGCAACATCCATTTCAGAGTGCTTTCTGGATTTTACATATACTTGTTTTTACATCTGCCACAGGAGCACAGCAACCTCAGGGACAGAATGTAACAAAGACCTAAGCATGCTCATTAGCACAGAATTGTTACAAAGGCAGTTTTAGATCTAGGTGCAGGACTGCATATGACTTCTTCAAGCTTCCCCAGCTTTCCTCCTCTTTCTGTGTGTTGTTGACAAGGAATGAAACGGGTGACTGCAGAAGGCCATCCAGAAGCCAGAGTGAGAATCTCCTGAGGAAAGGTACCTGAAAAATGAGTTTCAAAGCATCCCCAGTGCTGAGCTGCCAGCAGCTGGCTAAACAGAAACACTGAGGAGCTGATGTACCTTCAACCTGATGCACCCCCAGCCTTCAGACGGCTCCTTGCACATGCTGAGTAAGCATCTTATGACTTTGAATTTGAGAAGTCTCTCTGGATGATAGGTGCCTACCACCACACATGCAAAGAACTGAAGGTCTCTATTTCAAGAAAGACAGAGGCAGAGTGCGGTGCTTCCGTCTGGCTTTGAATCCTCCTCAGGACCAGACTCACCAAAAGAGCAGTAATTCTACCTTCAGTTGCCTTCTCTGGGCAATGAGATTCAAATTCCCAACTCCCATGCCTCAGGACAGTGTCCTACAGAAATAGCTCTACTCCCCTAGCATGCTCCAACCCACACCCCTTCCGTGGAGAAACGTGCTACAATACCAAAAAAATATTCAAGATTCACTACATCAGAGAGGGGACAGAACAGTGCTGACCTTCCCAACAGGCTTCCACCAACAAAAAGAAGTGTGACGTGGATGTGGCAAACAAAAGTGAAAAGTGCTGTCAATTCTATTAAGGCAGTATCAGTTGTACGGACACTGTTTTTGCTAAGAACTGAAACAAAATTCGGATCCCATGGTTTCATGTAGGTCTTTGCTCTACTAGGAAAAAGGTATGTTAGCCAAAATACTGAAATCTGGTGCAGAAACAGCACAGAAAATGACTCTAAAAAAAGAATTCAACTCTACTTTAAACATACAATTTTTTTTGCCCTCAGATTCCCATTAGAAGTTTGTTTTGGAATGTCATTGCTCTGATAGAAACTCTGAAAGAAACTTCTAATGTACACTCTAGCTGCATTAGTACCCACCTGCTCCTGAGCAGCACTGTCCTTTAACAGTTTATTTCCCCTGAACGGTGGTCTTATGTACTTGTAGACAGCAATCATATTCCCTATCAGCTTTCACATCAACAGACTAACCAAGACATGCTCACAGAAAGGGCACTTAGCTGCTTGTGCTGAGACCCCAAGAAAGCATAGTAAAGGGCAAGCTCTTCAGTTGAGAGTCTGTGAGTTCAAGTAAGTGTTGCATATGATACAACTGGATGTTGTTCAACCATTCAACAACCACCAAAAAGCTTTCAGGAAACAAATATATACTATCTTCTCACTTTGCACATGGAGAAAGCAAGAGGGTAAAATGAAATTCCTTGATCAAAATTGCAAAAAGACTTAGGATTTTCATGAGACGGGTTTATATGACCTGTCTTTTTGCAGCTAGAAATCACAATAGCTGCATAGCAGAGCTGGCACATCTTAGGCTTTCCACAGGGAAGAACACAGGAATTTACTGGTAGTCTATCTAATCAGTGACAGCCCATTCCTCCCATGGAGCACTGCCAACACAGGGAAAAATTAAGGGAATATACTCCAAGTTTCAAAAGGCCAACTCAGAGCTTGCCCTACATTTTAACCTCAGTCAGCAAATTATTCTAGGGATAATACAATTTATGCCAGCAAAAACTCTTTTACAACTATTCTTTATACCAGTCCTTCCTTAGGCTAACTATACGACACAAAAAACCTGTTTTCCCAACCTGACATTATGACATTTTCCCCACAACCCTGACAGCAAAATTTTAGTAGAGACCTCTGTAGTAAATAGGAGACCAAATAATCAATAATGTTTAGGAAAAAAAAACCAGTAGGAACACTTTAACACCAGGTATCCAGTTTACATTTCAAGGCACTCTCTGCAAGAAAAACAGCAGGGAAAACCAAGAAAAACTCTGCAAGAAAAACAGGGACCTTTCTTTCAAAATAAAAGTTGAGAGGGGATTTGAAATGCAGAGATCTCTCAAAATCAGGAGTCTACTAGCTGCAAATTGCACAGGCCATAATGTGGGCTACGTAAGCAGCAAAGATCAACTAAGAACAACATAGAAGAGACTATACATATGCTGTCCCATGGACTACAGAATCCACTTGCCAAACAACACTGTACCGAAAATCACTGGAAAAAGCTGAATAGATAGAAAGCACAAGCCTAGATTTTATCCTTCTAAATAGCTAACAATCAGCCTCATGTTTTTCCTTAGAACAACAGTGTTACAATGAAGTTGAATTTCTCACTTTGCTCAAAATGGCCCTACATGTCTGCTTGCATTTTAGTGGCAGTGTTGTGAATGTCCTCTTCCACTTCCCACATCAGGTCAGACTACAGGTTGAAGACGAAATAAAGGATGACAGTTATAAACTGTCTTAGTGCATGGCAACATAACATTGTAAGTGTTTTATCCCTTGCTTTCTCTTAAAGAATCTTTGGCATGCTGAATCTATCATTAAATGTATATTTAATAACCAAGAGAGCTAAACTTAGCTTTAATGCCTTCAAAGCCGGCCAGATAAAATAGCTTCCTCAATTGAGAATAGTGCATCTGCCCAATGTACAGATACGGCCTCACAAAAAAATGTTAAACTTCAGAAAGCCCATGTGTAAAGGCCATTGTAAGACCCACTTTATATCACACTTAGAAAAAAACATTAGAGAAGGTCAAAACCCAACTTGGGTGAAGAGAACAGGGAAAAATTGTTTTGGCCAATGTTGACAGCCACCCTAGGTAAAGAGGTAACATTACACACAGTGAATGTGGGACAGGATTCTTATCCAGAGATCAATGCCATGAGTTGTTCACTAGATATTATAACTTTCTCCACCTGCAACTAAGTTTGGAATAAGTAAATCTAGGCATGGTAAGTACACTGTTTCTTTTCAGTGGGGGATTTTTTTCACACTTTTCTTTGTTTTTAACAAGCCTGGATTTAATTATGAGAACTCACGATACCTAGTGCATTTTTTTCACTTTTCTGTGCAGAAAAGGTTTTACATGTTTCTGGTTCCTAGCACCACCCTCTAATCTCAATCAGTAAGACTTGTATAAGGCAGTTTTCTCAAAGAAGTGTGCTGCAAAAGGTAAAGGCAATCATGCAATAGCAAAAAGCCAAGTGTCCAAAGAGGAGATGGACCTGGTACTAAAATGTTATTGAAAAATGAGCTATGGTTTTTTAACATTACTGCATTTTGGAAATAAAAGCCACTGTGAGAACATAATTGAGTAATCGTCAGGAGGTCAACAAGCATCAGGTTTGTTGAATGGGCACAGAAACAAGAGTTACTTGTTTCAGCCATGTCAGAGGGATGAGCACAACATTAATAATCAAACTTCTGATGAGCAATTTCATTCTGAAAACAGAATTAAGTTGCTTTGTATACTTTCACTTGAATATTTACAGAAATCCTGCATAGAAGGGGATTGGAAATATTTTCTACTAGTCACTGAAATCAACTGTGCATACTTTGAATGTTGCAGCTTCTGCAAAATATAGTGTATAATTACTGTATTTCTGCTTTATCTTCCCAATCTTGATTAGCTGCTACTAAGCAGTTAGCCAGGCAATTTTTGACTGGAGAACAAAATGCAACATGAAGCAAAAAGGTGAAGTTGGAGGTGAGTTTGGGGTCACTCCTTCCTCCTCATGCTTTCTTGCAACATGGGCACAAAGGGATGCTCCACGAACACCAGAACACATCTGCAACATGTGGAAATAAATACTTTGCAGTATTCACTGAGACAAGAGATCACTCAGAATTTATGTTTTTTATTTATTTAATGATGTACATATTGATAGAGGGGCAAATGTAGCAGAACAGTAATCATAAGAGGTCAGTGCCAACAAAAACCTTCATTTGCTTTAATTTAAATGTTAGCAGAGGTGCCAAATAATGGAATGCAGGCTGCACCAGTTTATGCTGTAGTGAATTTTGTCCTGGGACAGCTAGGAGAGGAATGAAGTCTTTGGGAGAACAGTGAGTAAGGTGAGTAAGAGAGAAAAATAATTGGAATTATACATTCTTGTCAATACCTTATTTACTAATATACTCTTCCTTCTTTCATTTGAGAGTGAATTTTCACAATTGATTCTGTAAACCTTTACAACACCAGAACTGTGGTAATTTTCCACTATTTGCCATCCGATGCACCACTAACCACTTTAGCTCAGATCAGGCTGTGTCTAGCACCATGTACTAAGGTACCTTACAATTAACCAATTAACATTAAAAAAAAAAAACTTGGAAATTGCTTTTCAAGAGTGAAGCATTAAACATCACTACAGTTAGATCAGAGAGCCCTCACTCATAGTTAACAGAAACAAATCTGCAAAGCAGCAAAACTGACTTAACCAAAGTTGGAGGCTTTGTATGTGGGTTGCGATTGGTTTTTGATTTTAATCACTAAAGAAGTGGAAGAAAGGAATGCAGTAGCTGTCACATATTTGCATATCAGTAAAGTATTTAATGGTCATAGCTCACTTAAAAAAACTGAAAATGCCTTGGGTAGAAGCACTGTCATGCAAATTAACAATTGGCTAAATGACTGCAAACAAATGATAATGAAACATGGCAACACATAAAAAGGAGGTGTCTAAAGAAGTACTAAAGGGCTGGGGTTTGATTTTTTTTTTAATTCATAATCTCAAAGGGAGAACAAAAATCTTTATAACATATTATGAAAACACTAGAGATGGAGAAGATAAAAACACTGGACAAAAAATAAATATAATACATACGACTCTAGGGAAATAGCAATGCTGAGGAAAAGATCCATTTGGAAAAATTCAATGGAGACATCATTTAAGTAGAGCTAATAAGCGAGACAAGTCTAGGAAGCAATAATCCTGAACATAGTTGGAGTATACGGCACACCTCCCACTGCCATCGTTTCTAGCTCTGCATAGATATTTATGTAAGTTTAACTACAGTGACAGTCTTTCTTAATGCAATAGTAAAATGCTGTTATCTCAACAATTATGAAATTCTGGCATGTAAAACTGATAGCAAACATCAGATTAGGTATGTTCCAAATATAAATGAAAGACAGGGTCATATAATTTTGTGTTCCAGAGAGCTCACACAAAGAAGCATGATTCCATTTCAGGAAAATTAAAAACAGTTACGTGATTATTTTTTTTTAATGACAAAACATAAACATGACTACTGTGTGCAAATAGTGAAGGATATAAATACTGAGCACAGAGAGATATCATCTGAGGGGCATGAAAGCAGTACAGACAAGAACCAAAGAATGAACTCTGAAAACAAATTTTGGAGGGGAAATCAGAATAAATTTGTTAGTAGCATGTGATGCACTTGGCTGTGGAATATTTCTCCAAAAGCAGCACCCATTCACAAGCCATTTGACCTGGATACTTAAAATGTGCAAAGACAAAACTTTAGAAAGCATACAATACGGACCAGTACCTCTCCAGAGGGGAGCTGGAGAGAGTGAATGACATGAGAGAAATGGAAATAAAGATCTCATTAAATAAAGACATAACTTTAGTTCCAAAAGAAGGGACAGAACCAGTCCTACTCTTGAAGACTGATGAGGAGGAAGCATGATTTATGCAGTATGTTATGCTGTTACACTCCATTTTTACAATACATAAACAGTTCACCGAGGACTTTTCCACAAGCTTCTCTGAAATAGCAGATATTGGTCACAAGAGACAAAAGACATAGTATGTGGAGCCTTTTGCCACAGGCATATTAAATTCTACTGTCCATTACTGCAACGAAAATAGTGCAATTGGACAGGTTTGGCTTAAGAACATTGTGCCTTTCTACATACTGTTAACAGGAGTAAACACAACTTAATGGAACTCCACCATCTTGTTTTAAGAGTCCAAATACTTAATCCATGCTGCTGCTCTCTCACCATGCAGAGTACCTAACAAAATATGAATATCTTCCCCCCACTTCTCTTATGCAGCAGTTTGTGATTAATGCCTACTGTAAATAGATGAGCACTGCTGTGGCAGTAAAAATGCCACTACAGAAGGCAGCACATTCATGACCAGTAATGCAGCACATGCCCTGCTTACAGTTTGAAAATTAAACTAGCAACATTAAGAGATTTTCTTTTCTATAGTATCAAAACTTACATATATGTTTCTATTTATTTTCATCATGCTGAGCAATCTGATTTTGGGGACAGTTACATGGGCATCTCTTATAGCAAATTCTACTCACACAAAGCAAGCCATTCAAAAGCGTTCATTTAAAAAGAATACATCTAATATAAAGATAGCATTCATTATTACTTTAACAGCTTTCAAAGTAAGCGTTGCTTTTTCCTTCTGTAAAATCTCTTTAGAATATTAAATTAATAATTTTCACTTGTACATATGGCAACAGCATTATCAGATAATGAAGCTATGCATATGTAGACTGAAATAAAGAAGAGAAAGTTTTAGCAGTAAAGGCATACTTAAAAGGAAAAATCAACAGAAATGTTAATTGGCAAGGACAGAAGAAACATGTTAAAGCTTTGCATTAGCTGGGCACAAGGAAGAATAAAGTCAATCATACTCAAGAATCTATTTCTGTCTAGACATTTGATATTATTTTTACATATATATACTACCATAAACGGTGAGCTTTGTCATTGTTCTATAACCCCTCAGGGGTGCAGGCAGATATAAAGTACCTCTCCATCTCCCTGAAAAGGCTACTTGCACAAGAACAGCATCGCAAGGGTTGTTTTTTGTGGGTCTACTGTTTTCTCACATGTTAAAAAGCATAAAATTTATACTAGTAGTATGAATTATTTTGTTAAATAAGGAGGGAAAATATAACTCATGGTCTGCTTCTGGATATCACAACCATTCATTACATTTTAATCAATGCGGATTAACTCAATTCTTATCCAAAGACATTGTCCAGTTAATGGATACCAGGAAAGATAATTCACCTACCATTCTGTAATGATACTTGGATTAACAGTATGGCTGCTCATGTAAAATCAATTCCTTAGAGAATTCTTATGGTAGTAAGATCTGTATTCCTACCATTGCTAGGGCTTGAAGCATTTCCAGGATTTCCTGTGCCTCACACCTTTACATAATTTTAGAGTACAAAGTTGACAACAATCCATTCAAGTAGCAATACTTGTGGGCTGACTGGCAGCGTGCATCCTTTTCTGAAGTCATATCAAGTAATTCTTCAGAAAGGTTAAAAGGCAGAAAAATCCACATTCTGTTGTTAAAACAGGAAAAGTCTGTCTCAGAATAAAATGACACAAAGTACATTTTGTATATGAGATCAGATGGAATTAACACCCTCTATAAGGCAACTCCATATGGCAGATGTATGTAAACACATCAGACAGAAACAACTTGCAAAGATGAGAGTTTTGATGTGAACTTCTGTTGTAATCTCAAATCATATAATCTTTCAACCATACCACAGCAACAGCATAGGTAAATGCTCCAGCTATTACACGCTCACATTGAAGTGTAGCTCTTCTTTGATAAAGCATTATGTAAAATGGGTACCTTCTTAGTAATCAAATCTGCTACTCCACCAGCATATTCGACATATATGCTTAACTGTCTACACTTTTACTACATTTCACTCCTTTAGCTCTGCAGAGCCAATGTACTAAGAAATACTAAGTGATGGCATAATTATCACCAACTTCAACAATGCAAGAATTATTTCCTAACTGCTTGGTGATCCCTGGTTATCTAATAGGATCTAAATGTCACAGATAAACCTAAGGAGAAATACCCAATGAACTCTTAACCAGAGAGCAACAAAACTGGCATTAAATGCCAGCAGAATCAAAGTGACAAATGCAGAAAGAGAAACCACATTCATAAATCTGTGGAAGAGAAGCATATCAGAAAACTGCCTGAGAAATGATGGCAGAAAGAAAAAAGGCCTTTGAAAAATGTTTCATGCTTCTAGAGAGGACACAGGCTTGAAGGGTATTGGCAGAAAGAAACGAGAGAAAATAAGTCTGTACTGAGCTTTTAATCTTTCCTTAATTGTACTGAGAGTCTCCAGCATTATCCCCAGAAAGAATTAAGCACAAAAGCCTAAGTAACTCAAACAAGTTCCCTTATAACTCAGTCCCTTCAGAACAGCGTGGTTTTTTTGAAGGACTCAGTTTCTCAAAGACCAGGTCACACAAAAATCATACTGTAATGCATATTTTTATTCTGCTAAAACAGAACAATGATATTTCACCTTTTCCACTAACCTGTACTTAGGAATGTCTGGATAGGATTTTGTGGAAATTAACAGAATAAAGCTTGCCTGCCTATTTTGGAAAATGAAGTGGTTAATACTCCAAGAAAATGGTTTGCATTGGTAGTCAGAAAATATATTTGTCAAAGGTCAAGAGAGAGGAGGAATGCAAAATTAAATAGAAATTACTCAGGAAACAGTCAGAGGTTAAAATGTGAGCAAGCTGAATTCTATCAATAAATACTAAACGCAGGATGGCAAGGTTTAATTTTAAATGCTGATTATGTATCACCCTCAAACAAATAGTATACAAGCCTGGCTTAGAGCTAAGTACAGCATCTAGAAGGACAAGAGTATTTTATCAGTGTAATTTAAAATGAACAGAAGTAAAGTTAGGTCAGAAGATATTTAGTGTATAAAATTTTATTTGTGAGTTTCAGTTTTAACTTCCTCATTTGAGATTTAACTGAGAAACTATTTTAAGCAAGTTCAGAGGAAATACACACTAATGGTCTTATCTAATCAGGCATGAGATGAAGGATAAAGAAATTGAGCCTTAAGCATCACACCAGACTGATGGTATGAATCCACAAGTTCTGATAAACCACTGATTTCAACAACAGCCTGTAACAGAAATATTAGATGAAAAAATGAATTCTGTGAACATCCACTTCATTACAGAGTATAAAAATACAGGGAGCACAAGCCTTAGAAGGCCACCATGTCCTGTTATGTGCTGTTCTTGAATATTTGTGGCATAAACAACCATTCACATAAAGAAAAAAAAATTATCTATGAACAGGTTTTTCCATAAATCCCTTTGAGATTTAAACATTTCAGAGGGCCTGCAGGCCCCTCAGGGCATGTTTCAGGCCTGATATTTTCACATTGCTGGTGAACAGATTTCTAGGAATTTTGTAGCTTACTGAACTAATGGAATTAGAGCAATACCCACTAACCCTGAGAATTTTAAGCGCTGGAGTTCCAGTGCTCAAATTGAAACAAGGATTGATTCAAGAGCAAGCACATGGATTATTTGGTTATTTTAAATCTCTTTCTCTTCTTGATATCTGGGACTGGCCATAATCAGCACAGATGACAGGCTGGGCGGACCCTGTAATTCTTTCTCTGCCACAGGAGAGATATTCCATATTCAATTCTTAGTCTTTTATATCTTCATTTTTAAGCTTACCTCTGGGATGCCTAGAGTTTGTAAGGCTTTGATACAATTTACCTCAGTACAAGTATTGGGTTGACCATTTTGTTAAGCACCCCTGAACTACTAAGCCACAAAATCAGTTGAGTGATTCCAGCCTCATGCTCTCACATCAGCTATGCCAGTGGATAGAAACTGTTACAGAAGGGAAGAGGGTAAAGAGGATTTAAACCTAGTGCCAACAGCCTGTGCTGCATATTATACAAGGAGAAGGAAGCAATTAGTAATTACCTGGGTTGAAATCCCACAATGCTCACTGACTTCAATAAGGCAGCGTTTCACCATGGATGAAAAGAGGGGAGGAACCGTCTAAGGGAAAGGGCAAACCTTACAGCTTTGATTATGACCAGGAATTGAACCTTACAGCTCTGATTATGACCAGGAGAAGATACCTATCAGAATTGTTCTATCTAAGGCAAGCAAAGGACACTCTCTTTTTGAGCCCATTTATTAATCCATATACCTAATAAATTGATAACGTCTGGGGTTTAGCTTGTTTTGAGTTTTAAGGTGTTGAATGCTCATTCAAGGGAGTGCTTCCTTAAGGAAGGAGGAATTTACATTCCACTAAATAGGACCTGTAGGTTACATTTTTCTTGCTACATGAAAGTGAACACTTTTACAATATTTTTACAAAATATTTTATAAACTAAACAAGAATAAAAAGAATAAAAAAGAATAATATAGAATATAATACAATAGCCTTGTTTTCAGTATGTGTTAATCTGCATAAGATCTTCCACTGCCACAGATCTTATTGTCAAAGATCTCTAATTTTTTTTTAATGCCAGCAGGTTTAAGCTAATGGATTTTTAAAATGTCAATATTAAAACATATCCATTGATCTAATAAATGGTATCACATTGTTTGCCTGTACATTATTAGTACAAGCAGAAAGCACCCATTCAAATGCAGCATGCAAGCACGCATTGTATAGGAATGCCTTGGAGGAACACACAACCATATCCACTGCTGTAAAGAAACAAAAACTCATTGGTAAAAGGAAGCTTCTAAGGGTTTACTAATTTTCTCAAGAACCTGGAGGAACCAGTAATAGTTAACCTTCTGTGTGAGGAAGAAAAAGCACGATTCATCTTAAAAGAAGCCAAGGATTGAGATGATAACACTGACCAGAAGATCAGAAAGGGACAATCTCCAAAATAACCTCATCCACGTATGACCCCACGGTTGAGTTAAGGAACAGACGGTCTGTGTCAAATCCAAAAGTTTAAAAGTGTAAGCAAACCTCATGCAGTTGATCTCTTTGATATCTATTCTAAGGCAAGAAAGGACACTGCCAACCACAAATGCAGTTAGAACCAAAGCTCCAGGCAATTTGACACGGAATTTTGACAAGGCAAATATGAATTTAATGTAGCAATATATACACACAATACATATTAGATAGATAGCAGATTATACACACACACACATCTCTACAAAGACATAATTCTGTGTTATGCATTTTTTCTCTCTGTGACAGATGAGAATGAGACACATATTTGATAGTTAAAATGTATGTCTGGGAAAAAAGCCAGAAACTATTTTATAAGCTTCAAATCCTATGATTCTTCTGAAAGACATTTTTACCTATTAAAAATGAACAAATGAAAGACCAGAAGTTTGCTCCCTGAAATAAGATTTGTAAGGCTCCCAGTTGTGTTTTGCAATATATGTTTTTGCCATTTAGCACATCATGCTTAGAGATACCACATTTAATAATACAATCTGCTGAGGATGAAAAGCACTTTCTTTGCTAATAAAAAAGCTGGTTATAGAAAGTGCAAGTTTGGCAGTAAAGCTTCAAAGAAAAATAGCAGCCTCAAAAACATCTGCAGACTGTAAGTGTATACATTTCAGTTTGTCAGATGTTCTTCTGTAATTTAAATATTTTAGGAATTAATCAAAATAATGTATTTTCTTGAAAATCAGATTAATTCATATTTTTCAACTTCACCTCTAAACCATGATAAAATATGAGAAAACCAATAAAGGCATTACTTAACAGGGAGACTGACATGCTCGCTGGATGTTTCTATTTCTTTTTATGCAAGAAGGAACCTCAAATAAGTAAAGCTTTCTGCAATATAATTTAAGACTCTCTGAAGTGCTAATAAACATATAAACATTTACAAGGGTTGTAAATAGGAATGACAATATATTTTTGCATAGTGTCTGGTATAATAGGATTCAACAGGGGCTTCAAGATGATGGGCATTACTACAGTGATACAGAATTGCACCTAAGAGAAATGACATGCTACCATGGTTTAAGAGAAATCCGGTCTACAAAGCCTTATTCCATCTCCACATGGTGATCAGTGACACAGTCACAAAACGTTGCTATTGAAATAGCTTCAGAATAAACCGGGAGAATGAGGTGAAAACTGATTGTAGGGATGACATACAAGAACATGCATCAGGAAAGTTCGTTGCAGAGACATGAGGAAGGATCAGGCCTTTCCAACCAACTTGTTATTTTTCAATCTTTTCAGTTGCTTAAGGGATGTGCCTGTGTCTGTCACCTTAAACCAACGATAACAACAAAGGGAAACTCAGAGTTAAAACTAACTGGATACCTTGATCTTCTGTGCCTCATTGACAATATTGAATGTCATACATAATGGCACAGCAAATTATCTGAAACAGAGTGAATAATTATTGATTATGAACTTCTCAGTCATAATGCCATTATTTAGAAAAGAACACATCATAGCAAGACTCTATCAAAAGACTTGTGCACTTCCACCAGTACGTATCACGCCAAGAGAAAAGCTGTGTTACTGAAGTGAAAAATCTAGATTAATTCCTAGATATGTTTCTCCACTGCCAATGGCCAGGAAGGTTACCTTATGAGATACACTGTCATAAACAGTGTTCACAAAATCTGCATCCTTTTTTTAAAACATGAAGTAATTAATACATCTGAATGAAAGCAGCAGTCACTGTGTTGCTATGCTGACAAATGTGGCTTGTTCTGATGTATATCTGGCTACTGAGTATAGAATGCCATTCCATACTTGCTTAAATCTGCTCTACCAGACAGAGCATCATGTGTTAAAATTAGAAATGTTTGACAAAGCAAAACAAGACAACAAACCCTAAAAGCATATTACAAGGATGGTCAAAACCAATATAACAGCAGCACTAAAGGCCAGACTCTGCTCCCACTTAGCTCCATGTGTATCAAAGCAATTATACTGTATTCACTTGAAATATGCTCAATTCACACCAGCAAAACTGGGAGTGCAATCTGGCACTTCTTCTTTGTATAATAACAATTTTGAAATCTTTCCCTGTTACTCACTCGTATGCTTTATCAGTATTAACACAGAAGGTATGAAGGTGGGTTGTTAGTTACTTTCAAAGCTTTGCTCACATCTTGCCAATTCTGTGTTTACTGTCATATTCTAAAGCTGGGGAGGAGGACTTTTTATATTCCTCCTCCTTCCATGCGTTACTCTAGGAAAAAAATCTCCTGCTTGCCTATCATCACTTCATTTTATAATGTCTCTCACACTAGCTCTGTTTCTTTGCATACAAATTTGAATTGGTCATCAGCTGAAGATTTGCAGACAGCATAAAGCAGCAAATTCCACACACTTGGGTCCTTCTACGTCTTCCTTCTGTGTTGTATTCTGTATCTGATAACATGGAATAATTCTTCCTTATTCTGACAAGATGGCTATTTCAGAGGTTGGTGAACACAGTATTCCAGCTACATTGCAAATGAGGGCTACTACGATTTGATCACTTTTACATTTCTGCAACAAAACCCCATTAGAGAGACAAATCATCAAGGTAGAGTTTGAGCAGTCAATGGAGAGTGTGACATGAAGCAGGTAAAGACAACTGAGTGTTCCATGACCACCTTTTTATACTTTTGGGTCGGTGGGTGTCCAAGCACTTCACTATTTTAAATCACATGATCATCCATCCTGCAAAGCTAAATGTTCTGTATTTTATTAACTATAGTTTTATACCTCTACCGTGTTCATCTATGGGAAATTAGTAAATCAGAGCGAAGACTTCTGCAGTTGATTTCTGGGCAATAAACTGGCGGAGCAGTATACCATAAATTAAGCTGATAGTTTAGGGGCTGGACATGAATCTGATTTTTTGTTTGATTCCCCCTCCCAATATTTCATTTCTCAGATCAAATTTAATCTCTCACTTAAATGAACTGGAAAGAATTTCTGGTATGGAATATCCATTGGTGAAAAAGTGCATTACAAAGTACTGACATTTACATGAGATTCCTAATACTCCTTAAACATGTTGAAGTATTCAGGAGTCCACCAGAGAAAGAAGCAAGAACATTCTCAAGTAACAATGTAACATGTATTTTCCAGCAGCCTAAGGCAAGGAAAAGACTGCCTCTCTGAAATGCTGCCTGCTGCACTACACTGCAAAACACCTACATGAGATTCAGTAACATGCTTTGATAAATAATGTACTTACAGCAGGGCCAAATGGATAAAACACATTAAAATCCTTACATGTTCATTTTCATTAATGTATTTTTACAGTGCCTTCGTAATTCCTACTGCCATAATCCTGACACATAAAATGAGGCATAAGATTGTATTATATCTTGATAGAAGGGACATGATTAGATATTCCTTAAAAAGACAAACTGATATTACACGCAAATGCACTGAGAGCTATGGTCTCAATTCTGATGAACTTAAGCCTTATTCAGAAATCTCACTGAACAGTGCTATAACATTTAAGTCAGCATGCCATTTCATATGTGTATTTCCTACACAGCATTCCATTGAAACTGTATGTGAAATTTCTTCTGTTCTGACAAAGGATCTGTTTTTAAACTAGCTCATTGAAAACTAACGTTCACAGTGTTCAGAAAACAAAGACGGTAAGAAAGCTGCTTCTCCCAAAGCTATCATTTCAGAGCAGTGAAGTCTGCTGCGGGCTACTGAATTATCATCACATGGGCAAAAGCAGGAAGCAAGTTATGCTCCTGTTTATCAGACTACAAGATGTGTACGTGCTGCTTAATAGGAATTAAAAAGAATTAAAATATTCATTCTGACCTTATAGGGGCCAAGACTCCCTCTCTCCAAAGTTACTGCATACCGAAGTAATAGCTGTTCTTCATTTACTCAAGATCAAATGTTTCTCCAGGCATGTTCAGTAACTTCTAACATAATCTTATTCCACACAAAAAGAAATTGGTTATTTGTATGTTATCCAAGGAAGGCTGAGTAATTCACTGTGGTAGGAAAGACCTCTAAAAATAAGTCACTTCTCAGCAGATTCACTCCCTTCCTGTCTGGGTTTGAATCAGTTTGCAACTGTATGATATGAAAGGACAAAGCTTCAAGATGAACTACAGAGAACTTCCGTAATGATAACACGGCTCAAATACATTCATTTCATTCTGCTTAAAAGAATCCAACTATTAGGGGTGGAGCAAGCCAGTGACCCAACAGGATGTGCATGACCAGAGCTCCTCGTGTGTAGCCTTCTGCTTTCATGTTTATTTTTGGATGTATTTTCCTTTGTGCTTTGAAACGTTTTTTTGGGCAAGGTAGCTAGCACCACACTAACTCATTGATGCTAAAAAGGGAAAGCGAGTTCTTATCAACACAAAGAGTACTTCATCCTACACATTCATAGAGCATCTTGAAAGTCTACAGTGTTGCAAGAGTGATGAATAACTTTTTTCATGTTTGTTAGTGCTCCTCAGAGAAGGCGGCCAGGGACAATTGGTGCACAAAGGCATGTCACCAGTGATTCCCATAACCTCCTAGAGCTTCTTCATCAGGCAACAGTGTTCAGCTGTGTGAGAACCTAACCAGAGAGTTCATCATCTCCAATCTGCTATAGCAGCCATTGATAGAAAACAAGTCTCCAAGGATGAGTAAGCTTAGAAGTTCAACAGATGCTCCCAAACAGGATGCTACGTCAACAGATATAGTCATTTGAGAAAAGACTAGGCCATTTTAACTGGTAATTGTTGTTATCAGGACAATATCATTTGTTTTGACCAGCATTCCCTGATTGTTAAAAATGGAGGTCATAGAAAATCTTTCCGTATTTAAAGGGTTGACTGAATACGTGGTTCTGTGTATTACAGAAGGAATTGTATTGTATTTTTGATAAAGAATATCCTATCTTTTCCTCAAAGAGTATTTATATTTATAAAACTAACAGAAGAGTAGTGATAAAAAAGAAAAAAGTCTGTTTAGAAGAAGCAATCTCTTTCTTTCAGGTATAGATGCAATTGTAATTGTACTTAAAGAAATTAATACACTTTGCTGTATATTGTGCATTAAATATGTTAATAAGCCACATCTGGTCTGTGAAACATTCTATCAATATAATTGTTTCTTAGAGCCATACAGCTAATACAGGAAAAGTTACTTTTCAATTTAAACAAAACTCAGAAAAATCTGTAAATTCATAATATGAAATTTTAGAGATTCTGAAAATTCTTTCTAAACTTAGAAATAACTAAAATAGGTATTATATCTTTCTCTCTTAAAATCTAGTTTCAGAATTTATACTAAAAGTTTCATAAGCAACATAAATGGATATTTATTTGTCTTTCAAAGAACTGCATAGATTTGTGATAGAAAAACATATGTTGCAAACATGAACTTCATCAGTAGGCTTCAGTGTTAACAAATTTTTACTATAAAGGAAGATAGTCCATAGCTCTTAGTCCTATCATTTCAGATTAGTTGCACAATAAATTAAAGTCAATACTGAATCAATTTATGCTGGTTCATTTTCCAAGATTATATTCATAACCTAAAAATAAAATAGAATATTAAAAACTGCAGTCTTGGAATTTCCATGCTCTGTATGTCAAAAATCTTTAATCAGCTACCAGAGAGTTTTCATTTGTTCTTTCCCTCAAAAGAAGGAAAAAAGTAAATTTCCCCAAAAGTAAATTTCATGGGGAAAAAAGCCCAAACAAACAAAAAACTTAATGATATATGAAATGTATTTTTTGCACTTCTATTATTAATCATAAAAATCCTACATTCATAAAAGCAGTAACCATTTTAAGAATTTCAACCCTACGGTTTATTTAGGTTGTTCTTAAATTACATTATTATATTATTTTGGAATTATTCAACTTTTTTTTTAATGGAGAAACTATTTTCTGGAATTAAATTCTCATTATCTGGAGAGTTGAAATTTGTATGCACTAGATTTTAGTTTTTACCATATTTGGATTGTAATCACACTGACATTGTTGCCTTCTCCCATTTTTCCCATGGTACCACTGATAATAAACAACAAGAAGTTTCCCTGAAGAAAAGTATTTACTTTTCTTCAGATAATAATAATAATAACATACTACTGCTACTATTGCTCATATATTTGGGGGGAATTTCCTTAAATAATTTTCTGTCTGTTTTCAACATTCTCTGTTTATCATACATTAGCTGCAGTTTATGTAAGCTTTGGGATTAGTAGATTGCAAGGAAATAAATATTGCCTTGAAAAAATGAACAACTTAATTCTACCTCAGACTAACCAGCAACTATATTTTGTGGCATAATTTTCGACTCAGTAAGAGCACAGGGATAGCCTCCTTGAAAGAAAGAACACCAAATACATGAAAAGTTTACTGTAAAACTGCACAAAAGGCAAAGAAGTACCACAAAGCTAAACTGTCGTCTGTGACCGATACCTGCAGCATCTGTGACATGCTCTATTGCACAATTTCATAAAATCTGCAATATACAAGATGTGTTCTAAGGCTCCCTATGATAGCTCCCAATACTTTCAACACACGTGACCTTTTCCAAAAGCATCTATCATCAAAAAACTCATCAAAATCAGCAAAAGGGTTAGAAACAACATTGTATCAGTGATTAAAGAGCAAATGACATCGGCATTTTTGTTTTAAAACAACTTAAATCTATTTTAAGGTTCAAAATTTTTAAGAAGGGAACTTAACCTTCACTCCCCCAATATTTCTGATAGGAAACCAGAAATTTCTGATTGCATAGCAGGAAAGTCACATACATAGCAGAAATTACTCAGCTTATACCAATTAAAAGTGAATTAAAAAAAAATGTTACTTGAGAAACCTACAATTGGATTTATTCTCCTCCATCATGAGCTTGTAAAGCACTATCTATATTAAAAATTTCTGACCACTGGCAAGTGTAGCATATGTTAAAACAGATGAGACCACTGGCATATTTAATCTTTTAATGCCAGGGTCTAAAATTATAATGCAGCTCCTGTAGAGAAAAAAGCTTGAACTGCAGAAAAATATTGCATTGTGAATTTCTTCAAATTTGCTATGAGACTTTATGAGCATTTTATTTTAGCTGTAGACATTGCCAAAAAAACAGTACAAATTATGGCTATGCAATTCAAAGAATGAAATCTGATATTGTCAGAGCATTCCATGGCAAGCACGTTTCATTCACACATTGGTCTTTCATGCCTTAGTCATGCTGCACCATTAACTATGTTCAAGACAACATAGTTGCAGACAGATGATATTAGTGCTGTTTCCTCAGTCAGTGTAGCTAGTTGTGGATTTGATTTTCTTTCTGATACCCTTACTTTAGTACTGCTTTAGGACAATTACTTGGAGTATAATACTTGCTCTTTCTCAGGAAAAGAGAAATCCAAAAATCCCCATCTGTCTGCACTTAGGAGAGAAGCTGAACTAAAATGCTACAACCAGCATTTATTTCTTAAATATAGTTAGTGTCCCTAGATCTGCAACTTTACACCATCCGACAGCTCTACACAACACCTAAATTTGTATAGTCACCATTTAAAACAAGCTGGCAGTACAAATTGGCAATAGTGTAGGCCAGGCCAACAGGATGCCTTCCAATTCCCAGAACACTTTTCAAATCGAGTGTAATGCTTACAAAAATGCAAGCTGATTAAAGTTCAGTAACTTAGCACAGTAACATGTTAATGAAGTCTCCTCAGCATGGATACCAAAGTACACACAGGTTATAGACTGAAGAACTTCAGCAGTACGTTCTCCACAAGGGAAAGTTTTAAGAGAATTCACATGTAATCAGTAACTTAATTTTTAAGTGATCTTGATCCATCTGCAAATTCTAAACCCCTTACAGCTGGTGATGAGACAGGAGTAAAGGAGAATAATTTAAAATATCAGAATATATTAATGACAAACTCTCCTCATAAACGCTGGCAATAAAAGCAAGTTTAAGACTAAGAAAGCAACACCTGCAGTATACAAATAAATCCCACCAGAAATTTCACCTAAGTTATTTCATTAGAAGAAGCCCGCAAGAAAGAAATACAGGAGTATGTAATCATGCAGAGTATGAAGCACTGAAAAGAAGTGAAAAGACTTTTCTTTTTGTCCAAACTAATTTAAAGAGTTATTACTTTGCTTACAGTATAAATGTGCTTAAATCACTTTTTTCTGTATAAACTGCAAATAAATCTGAATTTACCTCCCAAAGTGCTTTGAAGTCCTTCTGCTCAATTCGAAGGAGCTCACTATATTCTCTGGTAACGATGGTAGCATGGCGAGGAGTGTTATCCAGAATGGACTCTCCAAAAGCAGTTCCTATTCCCAGAGTGCATATTGTCACAGCATCCTTTGAATTAAAAATAAAAGGACACATATTAAATATTCCAGGATGTTTTAAGAGTCTTTATGTCACATTTACTAACAGCACCGCCTTAAGATTCTTCAGCAATTTGCTTTAAAAGAAAATTAATTAAAAGTGCCAACAAAAAAATCAATATACTGATTAACAACACAGAAAGCCTCAATGTGGAAGTAAGTAGGACTTCTGTTTTCTATGACCATCAGTTGAATTAGACATTTCTGTCTGCAAAGCAGAGAACACAAGAGTCATCTTCACCTTTGGAAGAACGTTATGATCTCTGTTCATCTACCTCTAAAGACTGTTGTGATGATGAGATCCTTTAGAAATGTCATAGGTGATCAGAAGATAACTAGCATCAGAAATGCAATCTTGGAATATAAATTTCTGCCCTATATAGGCTACCCTAATCAGAAAGAAAATTTGACTGTTATCTTTTCTCAGTAATTATAATATCCTCTTGTACTTATAATGCATTTCTCTATTGTACAAGGTCTGTGCGCAATGCAGTCGTAGAGTTTAATCAATTCTTGGCCCTTCTGTTGAAAATGCCAGTAAATCTCTCAATTGTTAATGGATGCCTGCCAATTAAGTACCAGACTAAAAAAAAAAAAATATTCTTTTCACGTAAGTCGGGGATTTCAAGAAAACAATTAAAAGTCCAAAACAACCTGGAATAGAGTATTCAGGATGGTCCCAAACATGCAGTAAAGTCCACTTCAAAAGAGTCTATGTAAGCACATGCCATTCATGTGATGGAAAGATGTCTAAATCAATCCCCCTTGGCCAGGGACCTCTCTGTAATAGTTCCAATACAAATTATGAGCTACTGCAGACAAAAAATTAGAGTACTCAAAATTAAGTAACTTGCTGAATCAAGATATTTAGGCACATGTTCCATTTTAGGCTTACAAGTTGCTATGTTCCTGAGCACAGGCTTGAAGCTGAACACTTATCTATGTCTCTTTCTAAGTTGGTCTTTAACTGACTGTCTTTTGAGTAATTAAAAAAAAACAGCAATAGCATTAAAAATTTAAACAGATACAAACTCCACTTTACTAAGAAAATCATACAGGCACACAGACAAATACGCATAAACATATAAAAACACATGTTAATTTTACTCAACACATTAGAAATATAGTTTAATTCTAAAATGTAGGATTCGTGAAATAAAAGCAGAAAATGTTGTCATCCCATCTGCTACATCCCTGTGGCTGATAATCCAGGAGAGATGCACGAGCATATTTCAGCATCATTTTCTGTGTTTAAAATTGCATTGTTTTCCTTTCATGCATCTAACAAGTGGTAATAGGCAAATGTTATTAAGATCAAGTTAGTAGCTTTGTAATTGCATTACAAAGACAAATGCCCATAATAGTCCAGTTCCCTGAACCATAGCAAATTGCTTTTGCACAGATATTACCATATAAAATTATGTGTTCAGGAAAACAAAATCAATTATGTCTTAGAGAAGATCTAGGAACAATTTACCAACTGTCAGAAATAAATTTTCAAGGAAGGCAAATATGAACAGGCACTGTTTAAATGAAAGAATATTTGGGAATGAGGACCTAGGCACCTAAATAGAAGTCTTTAATACAGGCTATATGCTAAAGTTCTGCCTTAACACGCTTACCTTTCAAAGCTGAAACACTACATGCATGCTACCATATCCACAATTGCACTCAAAGGAGCTACAAAGAAAACGTGCCTGCTGCTCACACAAAATTTCATCTCCGGGTCTCCAATACATTATTCTCAACTTTATTTAGACAGTTCAGATAAAAGATCTCTGTTTAGGGCAGAATAACCAAATAGCCTGGTAGAAAAAGAAACTTTTCCATTAGGTGGATCATAAGCACTATTTACATCTTCCAACTTCTTTCTCGCTCCCTACACTCCCTCCAAAAAAATAAACTCCTTTGAAACGCTTCACCTTTTTTGATTCTCTACAACCCTAAAGAATATATCTTTAAAGACAGAATAGAGAAGAAGAGAAAAGGAACAGTGTTGGTTAAGGAACCAATTTCTAAAATAACTTCTGATGAGGCAGCTGTTCAGCCTGAGAAAGAAATTAACATTGTGGGGTGTTAAGTCAAAGAGCTGGAATGGTCCTATCTATGTTCATTAAAGAAAAGTCCAGGCTTCTATCAGGTGAAAGTTCTTTCAGGTTTTTTCCCCAGCCATCATTCCTCTCCATAGAACGCAATTTTGCAGCCAGCTAGGGAGCAAGCCCATCTGTCTTCTTCAAGACTTCAGAGCCCCATTTTCTCTCTGCCCCTTGTTTATACATTTCCAGCCGCCTGGGGAATCAGGTGTGTGTTTCCTATTACGCCTGTTAACCTTACACTCAAGAATCTCCTGCTGTTCAGTGTAGATGTCAGGAGGATTGCTGGCAGCTCAAAACTCAGTTTGCTGTTCCCCTCTGCAATCCCAGAAGCAGCAGGGGGTTCTAGCTGCTGGTAACCAGCTAAAATTCACACAGCCATTTAAAAGGCAGTATTAAAGACTTAGAAAGATGAGATTGTTTCCATTGCTATCTGTCCTCTGAACACACTGTAAAATGGTAGCGTTCAAATCAGAGGCTGTTTGTGTATTCAGTTTCACTGACTCTCACTGGCAAGTGAGACACATGCAGTGAAAGAGTTGTTAAACCTCACCCCCCCATCAATCTAAAACATTATTGAATCTGTAAGACCATTCTATGGAATGGATGAACATCAGAAAAAAGGCTCTGCCTTATTCCCTCCCCCACCATCACAAGACACATCCCTGCATATTCCTCCCTGACTTGTGACACCTTCTATTTTCCAACCTGGCAAATAGAATTTTTGTACTGTGTGTATACAAAATCATGGGGTCTGAAAGAGAAATGAAGAAAATAGGAAAAAAAATTATAAGTACTAGGTTGAAAGGGATTGGGCACTTTTCTTTGAAATTTTAGTTTATTCAATATTTTGAGTTTATAAGGGAGTTGATGTAGCTAGTTTGGTTTTAATTTCATCATTTTCCCACACCTTGTACCTTTAACTCACGTCTGCACCTGTGTCCCTCCAGGACTCGATACCATCTCCATGTTTAATTGGAGATCTGCAAAAGCTGGCATTTTGAAAAGTTTGCTTATTATTACTTCGACACAGTTCAGTTTGTTCTCAGCAGAAATTTCCTTTTATAACAGAGAAACCAAAAGATACACATGAAAGTAAACTATTTGCTCTATGAAGTGATTTTCCTGGTCCATTACCTCCACTGGAGTATGTTTCAGCCATTCAGATAGGAAGTCCTTATCAAACTACTTTTAAAGATAACATAGAAATATCTTCTCACACTAGAACTGCAGTTTGCCAACATATGTTAGGCCATCCTCTTTACACAGGACAAGGTAATTTGCTTAAAGGAGGCATTATGCTTCTAGAAAGACTGCGACCAACTTCTCTTCTAGTTCCTAATTAAAATATTTACAGATCAGATTAATTGTACTGTAATAACATTCATTATTTCCATACCTTTCTATCTGATGCTCTAAAAACTACCTGCAATGTCTTGTACTTTTTGCTAGGTTACCTGGCAGACAGAATTGAAATGATTTTTCTATATTAACTTTCAATAAGCTAAGTTCAAAACCAAAATTAGTACAACCACGACACTGTGGAGCTCAGCATGGGCCAACACACCCTGCTTCTCAGCTGAGTACATTAGTCCATGCCAATCTCTCTGTTAAAATAGGTAGAACAGTTCTCATGCTCAAACTAAATAATTTAAAGCTAGCTTGGGCATATTTACACTACACTACAGACTACAGTACAAACTTACGTTGCAACTTCACATAGGTTATCTCCAAAATACATAATGGCTATTTACATGCATACATAATGGCATTTACATGCAGAAAGCAGTATTGCAAGGACTGCCCTGTTTAAATCCCTTTCCTTGTTTCCACTTCATCTTATCACATACCTCCTTTGTCCTCAGTTTCAAACAGCCAGGAAATTCTTCCCTTTCTTACGTGGACATCTGAACCTCTCTCCTCACAGTCATTCTTCTCAGCAACCCCACTAACTTATTTGGCTTTTGATCCCCAGCCCTCTGCATCTTCCTACAACTGACACTGCTGTAACACGCAGGCACCCACAGCTCCTCCTTTAAAGCTTTTCTAAAAAAGGCTAATTGTTTGTAAAGTCAATGCCCTGTGTTCAGTTTGGTCTGTTTTTAAAATCTGATCAGCTTAAAAAAAATCCACCAAAACAGAGGCAAGATAAATTAGCAATAGCCCCCAGCACACACTGTGATTCAGCTGGCAGACTACAGCAAAACTGCAGATCAAATTGCTATTTGGTCTTTGTCTTTCTTCTCTTCATTCCTTCCTGTTTTATCAGATAGGAATATAAATCTTAATCATTTGGGGTAAAAGGCTCTGAATCTAATTCAGTAAAACACAATGCTGCAGAATCTGGCAAAGATGTCACACTGATGCTTTTGTCACAATGCATTTATTCCCAGCTTTATTCTGAGACATTACCAACAGTCAGCCTTCAGAACCTGTTTATTTTCAAAATAGAGTTCAAAGATTAAACATACACAAGGCAGTCAGCAGTATTTTTAAGACAACACCAAACTAGGAATATCTCTAAGAGGAACTTTTATTACCGTATACCTCGGTTGTAACGTTGGTAGGTAACAGTGGCAAATAAAAATTAAATTAAGAATCTGTTCATAACTGAGGGTAAAGACCTCTTTCCGATAGATTCTAAGCAGGCTGCATTTTCTGTTTATTTTGAAGGAGACTTACTAAGGCTTTGTGTGACTTTTAAGTACAATATTTATCAGGGTATTTGTTACAAACAAGTCAAGGCAAGACCAAAACAGTTCATTACACTTACCTCTGCAATTCATAGTGTGACATTTTTACCTTAAAAAAAAAGTCTTCTTCAGTCTCTTCTTGATTGTTGAATAGCCAGAAAATTCATAAATAATTTGTACAGAAAGCAGACCAGCCACCACTCAGGATGTACTGGATGGGTAATCCTGTCAGAACTCTGTATTGTAAATTGTATTGTCCCATTTCAATGGCATGATCATCAGCAGCTAGCTATTTTACCACCTCAGTGGAACAGAACTAATAGTAACAGAAATCTGCTCTGGTCAAACTCTTTAAAACAGGTATATTGTAAACAGTTGAATATGATTTTCAAACTAGCCATTTCAGTATTAAATACTGCCCATACTCAGTTTGTTATGTATTGTAACACTGCCCTCTTGTGACATAATACAGTTTTGCAAGCAGTCAGAAAGGATTTTTCCAAACCAAGATGAAAGCGAGGCTTTATCTATGAGATCCTAAATATGTGTGTTTGTCTTTATTAAAACATTTAAATCAGTATATGGAATGCTTCCTCTTATCATAATAGCAAATAATAGGTAATGTTAATATTTCTCTTTATATGAATTCTCAACTTGGTCTTAATCAGTATAGTATTACCAGCAGTTTCTGTGAGAAATCACAGGTGTCTGCATGAGTAAGCTAATGTGCAGCAAGAATGTGTACAAATTAATACTTCACTAGCTACACTGAAGTCTTGATCCGTTAGGGCATTTAGATATAATTTCTAGTGCAAGACATGCAACTACATGCCTCTGTAGGAGCAAAGGCCATTAAGACATTCTTAGTAAGCACCAAGTGCACAATAACTTACTGCACTTTTAATGGGAGAAAGCTACCAAACACCAAAGGTGACTGCATAAAGAGTTAGCAGTAGCTGCTACACAACGCATTTATTCCCAGGTTGATGAAATTTAAGTTCCCCAGGTAGACAGATAAACACCTAGTAAAAGTGGGACTAATATATTTCTAATCAAGAGAATTGATTAGAAGGCATTAGGAGGCTGTAGGCATCATCATATAATCATAGGATAATTCAAGCTGCAAGAAAACTCAGGAGGTCATCTAGTACAACCTCCTGCTCATCTTAAGTATTAAAAGATTATTAGTCGTGTCTAAAGACTTTTTAACCAATAGGAACCTAAATACAAAGTTAGCTTCTCTCTTCCTATGCCTAGATGGCATAGTCCTTCTGTACTTTCACATGAGACTACAAACTTCTAAACTTGTAAACTCAGGTAAACTTCTGTATCTCTTCTGCTCTGCTGGAAGTTTCTTGTTAGCATTAGTGCCATTTATGGTATAATAGTAACAGCAATTAATCATTACTATGACTTTGCAAAGGAAGCTTTGGCTCCTGGGTGCCGTTATTGGAAAATGTGCTCCAGGGTAGGTTACAAGCATCCCTACATCTAAAGCACTGGTCATCCATTCCTAGCTGGGAGCACAGGGCTGGCAACTGAGTCTGTCAGGGCTGCCCCTATGGAGCTACACTCTATTTCCTCCATCATCTGGGTTTGTAGTGAGCATAGCAGGCAGGGAGTGCTAGCAAGTATTTCAAGCTTAAGAATAACTAGCACCATGCCAACAAGGAAATACAGGCAAGACTGGAACAGGGCACCCAGGAGCTAAAGGCAGGACAAGGAGCAAGAGACCAAGGATGGACAAGGAGGGACATGGTATAAACACCAAGCTGGAGCAAAACCAGAGAAAATATTGGACCCTAATACTATTTAGGAGTCCCCAACCACCAAACTTATCCAGCACTGGTATGTAAATGCATGTGCTGCTGTCCTTTTGGCAGTGAGGCTGTATTCTATGGCAACTATGCAATGGTAAGAATTCAGTTCATTGTTCCTGTGAGAAGGAAACGCGAGGTTAAGAAATTACTGCAGAATATAATTTCTGGAACTAGAACTACATGAATTGTAGTTCTGTCGTTTCCTATTGGCAGGAAAATGCAGTGAACCTGAATAAACAGAAAAAAATATTTACATTAGATTTCTTAAAAGGCTGAAGTGTTCCATCCTCCATCTAATGGAACAATTCAACACTCCAAACAGATTCTTAATTTAACTTCCACATCCAGAACACTTTTGTGGATATATTTCTTTCTGATTCAGCATTGGTTCTTAACAACAGTGTAGTGCCATCTTTTGGCAAACACCGGAAAATATTCCTGATTGCATTATGAGACCTGCACAGAAAAGGGTCTCATAAGAGCCCAGTACTGTTCCAAATTGTGACAATACCAATGACAGCCAGGCCATGCTGAGAATTGCTCAAATTAGGCTAATTATACTCTCAATCAGTCTCTACTTAGTATAGTGAGGAGGTTGCTAAAAATAATGTTATGAAAGAAGTTCCTTTTGTATCTACCATTTTACTGTAAGAAGTAGAAAGACCCAGTGCTCACACACTACCCTGACTTGCATTCTGACCCAATTTCACTGGTGATGCAGTGCTCAACAAAGTGAAAAATCCAATTTCTGCCAGTCTTCTACGAGCAAGAAACCTTCCCCAATCAGCCAAACGTTGGGCAAAGAACACACCACCCCCCCACGCATGCTATATTCAGTAGGTGGGAAAAAGGGGTAGCGTTCTACTTCAGGTCCTAGGTAGCTATACCACTCATGTGAAGGCACAACACATCACATGTCAGAGGTACAACCCCATGCTGAGCTACATGATGGGACAATCTCAATGGATCTCAAATACAGGAGCAGGGAATGGGACATGATGCTTTCCCAGAAGACTCAGCTCATAGCAGGAAGTGCATGACTTGTCAGCATGACTTTAGACGACACAGGTGGGAGACTCCCTCCAGGAGAAATATCTCATCCTTTTTTTTGTATTTACTCTAAATTCCCAATTTTTTAAATCCAGGAGTGCCAAGATACTGAGAAATCGCTTGCAATTTGGGGGGAATCTTACTTGTTCTTCTGTGTCTTAACACTGAATAGGTATTACCTCCAGGCTTCTGCTCTAACACGGCAGCAGTTCCAATACTCTGCTATGACTATAATACTTTCCCATTCTTGCAGTGGAGACTGCAGTATGCTGTTATCAGACTGCACTGTTGGTGGGTTTGGTTTGAACTTTCTGAACAAGGACTCAATTAAAATATTGCCAGGGAATGAATTAACAACTCTTAGATCTTTAGCGTAACTTCATATGGCACTATTAGAAAAGACAGAAGAGTCTTGTTTCATGCTAAAATGTAGACCCCTTTTCAGAGCATTACATTTCAGTTTTCTTGAAATCAATGGCATTATTTGCCTCCATAGACGAAGGACAACTCAGCTTGTGATAAGACAAAATATCTGTATGATATATGTTGTTGTTATCTACCTCAGCGTAAGTCATACCCTTTCTTTGTACTACTGACTGGATGGTTTCAATGAAAAATCTATTTTACCTGGTGGTTGCTTGTATCAGAAACCTTCACATCCAGTGATCCTGTCAGAACAGCATACCAGTTCGTCCCAATATCACCCTGACGGAATACTGGAAAGATGAAATCTTGTAAATAAGAGCTATCTCTTTAAGTTTAGCAACATTAACAAACATTTTTCCTTGTATTACTCTACTACTGTAGTCACTGCTGGCACTATAGAATTTGCCATATCAGGCTACTTACGTACTATTACAATAATATTTCCAATGATACTGGAAAGCACACATTTTAGTGAACTGGTCAATACACTACAAAAGCAATGAAAGCACATAGAATTGCTTCACTCTTCTCCCCAGTTTGCTTCTCTTGTACTGCTATATTAGGTAATAAACAAAACAAAACAAAACAAAAAAGACTTTCTGAACAATGTCCCTTTGAAATGCAGAGTCTTCCAACGACTTTCTGAACAATGTCCCTTTGAAATGCAGAGTCTTCCAACGCAGACACATCTCCCACTGACTTCAGTAAGAGTTCTGGCTGAGAAGCAACTGCAGGACTTTGATGTTCAGGGATTCCAACTGTGATTACAGAGCATCAGAATTCCTCTTACTCTAAGCAAACCCCAGTGCTGTGTGCCTAAAGCATTCCAGATTTACCTGAAGGGTACCTGAGACTCTACCAAACAGCACAGGTCTCCATCAGCTATTCCCCTGGTACAGCTCTGGAAACTCACACATTCCCATCACAGGACCACTACTTATTTCCATCTCAGTTTCATAGACCAAGCACAGCTGTCCACCTTCATCTGACACATGGGCTGCCAGAGCAGGCACAGAGCTGTTGCACCCCACAGCAGTATGCAGCTTTGCAAATCTGTCTTGTGTTATCCAGAGTGACTGTAAACCACACGCTATTAGTGATATGGTTAGGTGATACACTTTTGCCCCTGACATGACAAAGCACCTACAAAAGAGATCAATAATACATTTACAGGGGAAGAATGAGGCTTAAGTGCAATGACTTGCTTCTAACCTTTCAACAAAACAGTGGCACAGTCCTAAATCCAATAATGCGTGCCTTGTTACCATAGATTCACTACACACTGTATTTGTAGAGCAAGCAGCACTTTAGTCGTGCCTTCCCCCATGACTATGACTGTAAACATTTTTATGGCCATTCCACTGATTGTGCTCTTTCATCCATCTCCTAGAGACAGTCCCAGCTTAACCCCCAATTTTATCTACATAAGATAGGTCATTATATGAAGCTCTCTTACATGTGATTCCTTTTTCCAGATTTTCATAATATCCACAGAGACATATCTGCTGGAGGAGGTTTGGATGAAATTTCTCAAAAGCTTTCACTTCTTTCAGTCGAGTGAATATTATATCTACATCTTCACTGGAACGTTCTAAAGGTCTGCAAGAAAACAAAGGACAAAATTCTCAAGGGCTTTATCAGAGAAACATCCCCACCCGCATGCACCAAACTTACAGATGTTTGCATTAAACGTCACATTATAATATAAACCAATTAAAATGCATTTCACAGGTACATAATGAAACCCTTCCAAAACATCCTAACAATTGTCCGTTATCAACATAAGCAAGATTATTTCAACACAGGCAGTGTCCAGAAGCCCTATTTAGCACCAAAGTCCTGCTGTAGCAATTACTGTAGAAATACATATGATGATACAGTCCTTATCCTAAAGAGCTTAGAATGACATATAGTTTTAAGTTTGTAAGGGAACACAAACAAACAGCTGTCCAAACATACAAGAGGTCTGTGGAATCAGTGCTCAAAATAGAAGTTCTCTACCCAGCTAAAAGAAAAGCTTTAGATATCAGCAGTAACGCCTGTATCTGCATCTCTCTTCCCCACTTTACTGGATACAAACTAATGTGAGTGTTCTGTTTTCTCTTCTCACTTGCAAGCAAGAAAGACGACTTTAATAAGTCCATTCTCTTTCATGTCTTTCCTGTCTCTTAATGTTGGACAAATTAAATATGCAAGCAAGGATCCTAACTCTTCATTGGTAAGGGTAAAGAGTTTTAATCCAAATATTTAAAATATTTGAAATCTATGACAGTAACACCTTTAAAAAAACAAGATTTCAAGAAAAATAAAATTCTACAACTCCCTCCAACAAAGTAGCATGTGGACCAGCAGTTCAGCAAGTTCAGAAAACTACTACATATTTATGAAACTAAAGTGAATTAGCTCCATAACATACATTTTAAATGTTGTTATCAAACGTTATGAATCAGCAGATAAGCCAACCACTAACTGATAGCATTAGAAAGAATCTTTCATAACAGACCAAATGCCTACCACTACACACAGAAAGAAACATAGAATGTTCCTAGGAGATTATGCTGGATCAGATGCAGAAATAATTTATGTATAAAGGGGTACCAGAAAGATAGACAACTGTCTGTGATCATTAGACCTATCACTCACTCAAATGCTGCTAATTAATTTTACTGACAAAAATCTTTTAGCCAGTGGATGAGCTTCTAAATGAACAGAAGTCAGGTAGCTTACAATGAACCAAGACTAAGTTCACAACTACATATCTTTAGCATCTTATTGTTACACCCACAGTGTAAGCACTCCTTCCAACAGGATTTTTTTTTAAAGATTCCTCTTTGGAATCAAAGACTTAAGGGATCCAAATCTTTGTCTCAGGGAAGAAGCCTGGATCCTACTCATATTGGATCTCTGCCTCTCATCTTTCTTATTAAATTAAGTCTAGGGGGGATTAAATCTCTATCCTCATTTATACTCCAACTTACCCTTATTAACTACATTGAGAATAATAACTCTCTGGTGTAGAGAGTTGCTTCTACATCACAGTGACATCCTCTTACCACTTCAAACCACAATCAACTACAACAATCCCTTTTGAAATATTTCAAGTAAGATTTTCATCCATTCCTGTTTTTCAACTGTGCACTAGCTGACAGGTACTAATAAGCATTAACTGTTGTCAAAATCCTTTTAAGAAGATTAGGAGGTGCAGCCTGCAAACAGATTTAAAAGCCGTTTGTACAAGATCCCTACCCAAACTACACTAGCACTTGGAACACTAACTCCCTTAATTTATGGAATCTCAAAATTAACAGCAAAACCTGACAAGGAAAAAAAAAGATCATTCTCAGAATATCCCCTTTTCCTAGAAAAACTGTGTCTGAGACTGTTTCATTCATACAACTGCTCATAGCTGACTCCATTCAAGTCCATCAGTTCATTTGCATAGAATTGACTGTAGGATCTCAGTGTTTAGTGGTTTTAATTGTTTGATGCAGTCGGACAGGGAAAAAGCGAACAGGGTTAGCAAACAACATGCATCAGGTTGTATAAATTTAACACTGTTCTCTCAGTGCTCTTCCTAAAATGCGAGTGCAGAAATCTCTTCCACTTCTGGTCCTGTCAGAAGGACAAGATTTGGGGGATTTAATTCATTGACTGTGTAGCTTTTTTTCCTGAGAGTTACTGAAGGCTCAAGGGACCGGGTTTCCATCTAGCTCAGAAGAATGTGAGAGCAGGGCTCACTTCCACTGACGTGGCAAGGACTGTCTTGTGTCAGGCAGATGAACTGCAGGAAAAGCTCTTTCTTCTGACAAAACTGCTTCATGACCCCAGTAAAGTGAGTCACCATGGAAGGACAAGCATTCTCAGAGATAGCTGAGCCACGCTTTTCAGAGTTTTAAACATCAGCACAGCAGTGAGAAACCAAACTCCGTATTTATTGGGAAAGACAAAGTTGTGTGTTCCTAGTGGCTTACTTTAGCAAGCAGCTGAGCTACAGCACTTTTATTAGTAGCAGTTACTTCCACCTGGAGTACATGAAGTGGGCATTTGAAGGGGGACACGTGGACATGCTCTAAACAAAAAGAGGAGTCCAAACTTCTAAGTAATACGTAGTAGCAATCTGAAAATTGTTACATTCCTTACAATGTTTCTTAATAATTCATTACTACAAGCCATTTGTTTCAGTAGCCTTTCTTCAAAATATACTGGGTTTAATATTACTGTGTGCAACTAAATTTCCACAAATATTTTTACTGGGAGGGCACACATTTTGACCCAGCACATTTGGAAACGAAGCTAGAATTTGGGAGAGGCTTTCAGTGAATGATTTAACCTTTAATCTACCTTAGAAAAGGTACCTTCTCCTCCAGCTGTGTTTTACCAAAAAACAAAAGCAGCAGCCAGCATGGAAACGTGCAAGGAATCTTAACTGTACCCCAGAATAACAACGTATTAATATCTCTCAAATGAGACACACAGACAACTTAGTTTAAGATTTAGCTGTTTAGTTAAGATCGTGAATAAGCATAAAAATTAACTAGGATCCAAGTTGTTTGATAACAAAATGCCTTTGGATTTGATCAGAGCTCCTGGGAAATGTCCTCAATGTTTAGGAGTAAGGAATTAACTAACACTAGGCGTCCCAAGCTGAGGTGGCCCTTAGTCCTTACTAGGGCACGGAATTTTGCCTGTGTAAAAACTCCAGATTGCAGTGTAACAGTAATAGTAGTAGCACTCAAACTCATTTCTGTTAAGTGCTTATAATCTGTAACAATTAGACTGGTTTTACTTAGTGAGAGAGCATAATGAGAATAATAAAATACCATAGCGTCAATTAACAGCTTTTGCACATGCCTGCAAAACTCAGTCAAAGTTTGACCACTTTCTACAAAGTATCTTTTAATAAAATTATCACCATTGTAACTGTCGTCATCACCATTAAACTAACATCAATTAATCCATTTATGATGCCAAATTTTGTTTTCTATTTTCTAAGTACAAGCTGCCTAGCATGGAACAACATCAGTACAGGACAACATAAATTTACTTCCTCATTGCAGCTATCTTACTAAATTGCTGTAAACTTGGCTTTTTTAAAGCATAGTTTGGAATAATATTTAAACACCTAATATTGTAATATATTCCTTAGAACATTAATGATTAAACATATTAATTAGAAAAGTACTACTGACGGCAGATGGAGAATTATTCAAGCTTTAATGTCACTGTAGTCACACTGATAGAAGGCACTGGTATTAATCCAGAAAAGAACCATTCCCGAAACCAGGGAGATGGGCTGCAAAAGTCAACCCCAAGGAGGTGAATCTCTCTGCACCCCCTACATGGCTCCAAAAGCCTCTGGAAAGGCTTTTCCAGAGATCATATCAGAGCACCTGAAGTCACTCCTCTGTGATCACCACTGCTGTTCACCAGAGAGCAATCTCATTGAACTTAGCCCCCCTCTGCTAAACTAGTGCTGGTGAGGATGTCCTTCTGTTCTGTTCTGTGACATTGATGCTGGTACGCCACTGGTGTCCCCTCACTGCTGATGTTGCAGTTATAACTCGGTATCTGTGAGCATAAGAAGTTAAAAAATGCGTTTCAGTGAGACTTCAACTACCACTGGATTTTCTACTAAAGCTTCTGTCCTTTCCTAAGTGTACTCCTGTTTCTGAAAGCTCTAGCCCAATGTATGGAATAGGACCATAGATGAACCTAAAAGTGTGGACAACTCTCTTAAATGAATTAAAATTCTTCAGCTCTCAACAGCTAGAGTAGAAGCGTTTTAAGGCAAGGCCATCTTTTCTGTAGAAAATCTATGACTATCCAGTGAAGCACCCACTGCCTAGGCTGCCTCACCCAATTTAAAATAAATTTTAAGTAAAACAAACTGTGGAAGTGTTATATTTGTCTCCATCTTTCTTGCTTAGAAAAACAGTTTCTTACTCCTTTTTCCCAAGTTTTCAGCATCTTTGTGGGGCAGCTGCTGCTATATCTCCATTTCCCTTGTCTGCAGGGTACAAGCCCAGAAAGAACTTTAGCAGCTGCTGTAGTAACCACACTTCACTAACCGGCCCAGCAACCATAACTGAGTAGGTATCATGCCATGACCATAGCAAAACCATGCGGGAGGAATGACTGATTTGGAAATGAAAACTTCACGCTTAGTATCTGGTAAGACAGGGTACTGCGCTGACATCCCATTTCACTGTGGCCAACGTGAGGTGGGCATTTCCAGTGTTGCAAAGCAGGGCTACAAAATGATTAGGAAATGATGAAAAGCAAGAGTATTTTATTTATTTTCACTATCCTACAAGCCTTTCTGCTTTGTTTGACCATTGAACGCTTTTATTTATATTACTGATTTGCCTTTTCAGAGCACAGTAAGTCTTATCTGGCAGTAATGTTTTCAACAAGACGTCATCTATCTTCTTCTGCTTCTTCAATATAACATCACAGCATATATATACAAGCAACAGCATCAATGCTAGTTACACATCTCTATTCAATTATGTCAATAAACCTTCTTTAAAGGATGTTTTACCCCTGATTTATTTGGATGTGAAGATTTCAGGCATGAATTTTATAGAGATAAAACGGTATACTTGACAATGTCCGCTTGACTATCTGTAAAAGGAGATTATAAAAAAACTTGCCAGAAGTGTATCTTCAAAAGACTATTTCATATTTTTAAGTGCAAACTACTCAAGCCCAAAGTTTAAATACAGACAGAGGATAATTGCTACAATTCTTCAAATATACAGTTTGGGCAAGTATTTCTGTTCATGTGTAGCATAAATAGCTTTATAAAATAAACTAATTCTGATGGTGTTAAGATTAAATATTTGAATGTTTATGTATGCTGTGAAAGACTTGTTAACCTAGAAAAAAGGAACAAGTTGGAGTGTTTTGTTTTGTTTTTATCACGATAAACCTATTACTTTCTCTTCTACCATACGATATGTTCTTTTTTTAGGTTCTTCCTCATAATTGGTTTGACACTTGAAAAAGAAAAAACAGAAGAAAGGTAGTTTTACCTTCTTTGCCAAGATGCCTCTAGAATTTTAAAATGTTTATTTCTATAACATCTGTTCAAAAATCTGAACCCTGCTCTAACTGAATGAAAACACTGTGATTTCCCTCCCTTGCTCTTTTTAAGTCTTTAAGAGGGCAATATTGCATTTCAGACAGCAATGAACAGCCCATGAAGGATGAGCAGATACGATGTCTTTCTTCCACTGGCGAGGCTGTTTGTAGAAAACAGTATCACACTACGTAATAGACAAATAAAACTGTTCATCTCTGGGTTAAAACTGAAGCGTCTATTCAAAGATGCAAAGGCAAACTCTATAAGCTGGAGGGTACCAATAACCACTACCATGGACCATTTGGTGAATTTTAATAGTATTTTAAAGTATATTCTGCTCTGAAATATGAGCAAGGAGAGAACAGCAAGGAATGCCACTGAAACCAGACCACTCCTCTATACTACCTTTACTTTCTCCTACCCTTTCCTGACATGCAGAAAAGCAAAGCAGTAGGATGCAGAAAAATACTAGTACCAAGATACCATTTTCCCTTAGAGAGAGCAGGACAACACTGAAGCACCTCTTTCCTCCAGGCAATGCTGTAAGGCTCTTTGACTTTTAATTTCTCTTTGAGAAAGGAAAGTTTAAGAGAGGGATACCAGTGACCTATCAAAGCACTTTAGACCTGTGGTAAGAGATTTAAGTGCTAGATATAAATGAAGTTACTTTTAATCTGAAGTAATGTCCAGACAACGATTTACTTCCATGGGGACAGAAGGCAATCAACTCTCCCCAAGAGGCACTTCGCACTTGTTACAGTAGTATTACCAAATCCATGTTTTCAA
>NW_009235002.1:0-5901 GCF_000690835.1 Fulmarus glacialis | reverse complement strand
TCTTTCCCTTGTCATGGGAAAAAGCCTCATTATGAGGCTTTCAAACAATAATCAAATTACAGTTCTTTTCTTTTGATTTCCATTTTATCAGACTCTGGGATTCCGGTTTTCACATCTCCTCTAACACACAGGAAATAAAATTTTATTTGAACCCTGGTCCCTAGGATTCTTATACATACAAATCATTCCGGAGTTAAAAAAAAAAAGGCAACACAAGTTGCTGATGCTTAGTTTCCAACAAATTACTACTGTCACCTACACTCAGAACCCCTGTGACAATCCCGCATGTTCTGCTATGCAAGGCAAAAGAAATGCTGTAGATAATCCTGATCTGTGCAAGTACTGATTGACCAGTCAGTTAAATGCAAACCGACTGGCTGTCAGCTGCAGACAGAATTTGTAATAGTTGAGTTCTGTCTTCCTCAGTGACGGCCAAAAGAATGCAAATATGGGGGACTCTCCTTTACCTACACACTCATCTCATTATTATATTATTCAATTGTATTTGTGCCTTCAACTCAGTTTGGCCAATGCACTGAAAAATTATTGGAGGATTAGACAGAGCAATTAAGTGTGCTTCATTTCTTTACATACCCTGCGCTACAAATTATGCATCCTTCCAATAGGTCAATTTTTAGATCTGTATAAACAATGGAATGGTAGAAGATGTAGTTATTAAGTAATGACATTCACAAAGATTTATCTCAAGTTAAAAATATACTACCTGAACAATACAGCTATTATAGGAAACAAAACACAAAAACAATTTTTTCACCTTCATATGCTTTTTAAAAAGACAAAATACTTCAAGAGAAAAAAAAAATTGCAAGGAAATGTTCTCCTCTCATTTATGAGAATTTTTATGTATGGTGCATGCTTTGCAACCAAGGTGTGAATCTTATTGAATAAGATTCACCAACTTTCATAAACGTGAACTGGAGCTCAGGACAGTTAAAATTCCATTTGACAGAAGTAGATCTGGATGAAATTACATTAACCAGCACTGTAGGTTCATAATAGACATTAAAAGCACTTTAATATGAAGACAGACTCTGAGATACATTGCAAATGAAATTTCTAATTGAACAATATGCACAAGTGATGATATCCTTTGATTCAAACTCTGGCCACTGCCATCCACCAATACACTATACTAAATACACCTTTACCCCTTTAAGATCTGCATTGTTACAGCTAATGAAAATTTAAAACTTACAGCAGCTATGAAATAACTTCTACAGATTTACATTGACATACATTCTGACAACTGCTGAATTCAAAGATTAAGTGGAAAGTCAGTTCAGGAAACATTCATTGAGAATACTGATAAAGCAGCAGGAGCAGTAAGTGATCATGCCAAATATAGAGCAGAAAATACTAACAGAACAAAGGCAGTATCGTAAGAATGATGAGCTTGTTAAATGCAGCAAATTGTAAGAGGCAGACGAAAACAGATGTCCCACTGGATAAGAAAAATATTTGTATTTGAAAAATATCCGGTGGCCACCTCACTTTGAGGGCATGATTTCCATTAGCTGGTTTGTTGGTTTTTTATTCCTTTGCTGGAATACAAGTTTTTGTTATAAAAGAAATTTAATCTGCTCGGAATACAGGATTTTAGAGATCAAATCCTAACAACATGCCAGGAATAACTCAGGCAATGATAGTTTAGACAAGTTTCCAGTTTCATCTGGTAAAAGAGAAAACCTACAGTGGCACAAGTACCACACCAATCACGCAGCCACTTCACAAGACTCCGAACTAAATTTGAATATATCATGTCCTAGTAGGCATATGCACACACTAGTTTGCTTTGGTGGGCCATGACAATGTTTATACACAGGAATGCTAGGACAATCACTTTTTCTTCCTCTTAATACCTGTCCATAGAACAAGTAAATGTGTAACTTACTGCAACCACATGTAACAAATGGAAGCTGATACGAGAAATGCCGAAGCCTATGAGCAGAGAATAAAATAGCTTGAATTTGTTTAAAATACAACTCTTGCTCTCACTATGAGTTATTTTGAATTCATATATTCAATAAAATGCACAGACCTACAAGCTTATGGCAAGCTATATTAACAATTATTTTGGTATCTCTGAGGAGATATGGAAAGAAAAAGGGCTTTTTTATTATTCATTAAAGATGCACCTTTGCACTGGACTAGAAAATGAGTTGCATGATGCGGAAAGATAAATTTGTTATTATTCATCACTCCCAGAAGATTGCTCCTTTGCATGAGTGCTAGAAAGCACTTAGGCTATGTCTATACTGCTCTGTCTCCGAGTTTCCACATCCCAGTGCCTGCTGCTGATATACCCCCACGCAGACGTGATCCAAGCACACACCAGCTTAGCCACATACTACACACAGAGAGAAAACACACGGGCCAGCAGGAGCTGCAGTATGTGTCCATGATTTTGTTCAGATCCAAACTACGTGAAAAATGGTGGTGTTACTTCTATGGATTTGTTACAAAAGCAAGGGTAGAAATTTAAAATATATAGAAGTCAGTGTATGTTTTACCAATCCCATAAAAATATATTATAAAAGTAAATAAAATAGCATCATAAAGCAATTCTAAAATATTCACAATATTGCCTGATTACAAATTTATATCCCATTACCTTTGACATAATTATAGGTTATAGGGGATGACAAGCATTTTCCATATTTCTTTTACAACAATTCTTTCAGAATATGAGTTCTTCATTCTAGCTTATCTGTACACTCACAAGAGACCTGTTGACTACTAAGCATATACAAATAACTTACATCTCAAATATATGTTGCAATGAGCTAAAAAACAAATCCTGATTCAAATATGTTGCTGTTACATAGCCTCAGCCTGAATTTACACTCAAGTCTATGGGAGCTTGGCTTACAGGACGGATCTGAGATATTATCCTTAATGTGTTATTTTGGTTTTGTTAGATGTAAATGATGCAAGTTGAAAGTCTAACAAGGATGACAATGATATAAAAGCTCAGTATGTACAATATGTCCTCAAAATGCCCATTCATATTTAAATAATTTATAAATAGCTGAGCAAAGATCATAACATCCTTAGCACAACAGGCTAGCAAAGTTACATGCTTTGCTCTGTGATCTGCTCCTCCAGTCTGCTAAGGCACTGAAGGTTATATTTAATACAGAGAAAAACACAAGATGCCATAGGCAGGTATGAAAGCCTGGGATCTCTGACTGTTGTGAATGCCGTACATCATTAGAAATCTGAATCCAATCCAATCTGTATCTGAATCCAATTAAAACACTTATCTGAATTAATAACTGCAATCAGTTATTAGAGAAATAATAGTTATGTAAAAAATACTTTGCCTACCATTCAGTAAAGATATGTCAACATGGAAATTTCCTTAGCCTTTGGTTAGATAGCCTTTGGTGTGAAAGAAACCATTAGAGTAGAGAAGACATTGTTCCTAAGCTAATTATACACACTTGCAGAAATCAGCAACCTTCTTTTAATTATGTGCAGATCGGACATACAGAAAAATGCTAAGATGATAGGCATTCTTCAGCTCCCTAGGAAATCAGTGGTAAAGCAACTATTTACTTCAAAGATAAAAAGACTAGTTTCCTTAACACAAAAATTATTTACGTCTCCAGGTACAACCAGGATGTACGGTTGCTCACTGCTGATTACCTCTCTCTTCTGTGAAAATAAAATACTCTTGATAGAGCATGGTGTTCTGACCTTTTCTGTTCCTCCTTTTCCTTACCTTTGCACTTGTGACTTTATATATAAATACTGTCCTGTGTATTTGATTTTTAAGTGCTGATCTTTGGCTTTTGTGGTTAGTAACCACACATGGAAGCTGCATGGTCGAAGTACTGGTGGCCTTAGCCCACAGTACCCTACACAGTAATGGCATTTTTCCTGCAACATTTTGGTGGTTCTTCATTTTCGTATGTGCTCTCATTTTAGATATTAGTAGTTCTAGTTTGATATGTCACTTGGGGAAAAACATAAAGAACATATACAAAATACATCATTTCTGTACATTATGTTTTGTTATTTCCATTTAGAGTTTAATTGTCTTTTTTTAAAGAATGAAGTTGGATAATCCATATTACATGCCATTTTAATTGTCTTTGCTGAGGCTCATCTAAAATTCTAAAGCATACCAGTTTTAGAACTGCCTTCCTCCTGAAAATATAAATATATTCATTAATTAAAACATATTAAAACTATCTTTATTATTTAATAAAAGCACATGATATCCTACAGAGAATTAACTCATTAAATGATCCTATATTTACAGAATCCACACCTAGGTTAGAAAATGCTATAAGATTTTTTAAAAGGCTTAAAAAATGTAGAAATTACATAATAATTAAAATGAGTACACTGATAGATCATCTATAGAAAAGAAATACACTCTAGAAATGCAAGTGTGTAAATTAATTAAAAATGCTTTATCTAATAGTACTTAGATTCCTATAGTACTTTTCCAACATAGCTTTAACTGTACTTTTTAAATGAAAAAACAGAACAAAATGCGTAAGTGTATCTCCTATGATCACAAAGCAATGCATGGCAGAGACCAGGAAAAAACCTACAATTTCTCATGTTTTGGGTTGTCCTACATCCAGATTGCCTTCTGGAAAAGAAGGATCATAATACATAATTTTTCAGCGCACCTGGAACTGATTCCTTCCACTCAACAAACTGGTGCTACTAGCTTCTTCACATCCACTCAATGTCAGTTTACAGAGCGAACAATCAGGCCCTCTGCTTCACAAAGTTTTTATATGGCTAGGTTACCATCACCAGTTCTGTCTGTATTTACATTTAGAGTACTTTCAACATTTATACACATTATTCAACCTCTAAGAGGTTAGTCTTCTTTTAAGTAACATGTTACAGAAGGGGATCAGTATTTGTGGTAGGTGTCCAGACCAAAAGTTTTGTTAGCTTCTTACAGTTTGCTGCCTGGACTGTTAAGGAAAACCTGATTAGAGGTGCAGTCCTACAACACTAGGAGGTTACCTGGAAATGGTAGAAATGATGAAACAAGGAAGGTTCCTTCTGTGTGCACAAAGGGTTCTCCCCACAGTGCAGCCCCAAATGGCGTCAACCGTCAAAAGCTGGGTAATGATGCTCAGTAAACCACTATACGCCACGTAAGTGAATTCTCTCCGATAGCTTTATTTGAACCGTATAGCGTATTTACCACCTAAATTTTTGTTAACCATTTTCCTAGACTACAGGAGACACCTTGAGCGTTCAGAAATCGAATGACTTCACTTCTGAACTAATCCAGTGTAAGTGTTGAAGGTAGGAATACAGCAAAGGACGTTCAAACCACCCACCGTGCAACTCAACACTGCAAGACTCACTTTCTGCTGCAACACCAAGGGAAAGCACTCCAAAGAATTTCTTTTTAAAAACAAATAATTTGCCTGTATTTTTAGAGGTGAGCACACCACCTCTGAGCACACGTTAGCCAGCTGTAACTCCCACCCACTCGGTGCTGACCGCTCGCCTGTACCTGACCTGCAGCAAACGCTGCTGCCAGCTTGGGGGACAACCAGGCCCCCAGGATGCCGCAGCGGGGAGAAGAGGCTGTCGCCGCTGAGGGAAGCCTCCGGCGGCCTCTTTCGGGGCGGACATTTTTTTCCCCTCCTCTGGCCAACAGTCCTGCACCTGCTTGCGCCACGGAGCGCTCTGAGGCGAGGGTCTGTCCTTTCCCGCCCGATCTGTGAGGTGGCTGGGCTGGGGGCTGTGAGGTGAAGGGGGGGGCGGTGTGCTGAGGTGGGGCGCGGGGCGGCAAGGTGAGGCGAGGCGGGAGGCGGTGTGCTGAGGTGAGGCGAGGAGGGGGGCGATGGTGTGCTGAGATGAGGCGAGGCGGGGGGCGGTGCGCAGAAGCGAGGC
>NW_009235001.1:0-67017 GCF_000690835.1 Fulmarus glacialis | reverse complement strand
ATCCCCTCGTCCAGATCATTGATAAAGAACAAACAAACCAAAATATATTAAAATATTCCAAGCAAAATAAGATGTTTTAATACTGAAATTAAACGGAATTTAAGTGATTCAAATTAATTGTTCCCTTTCAAAATTTCACAAAATAATTACTTAGTATAAAACATTGAGTTTATAATTGAGAAAATTCTTGCTCTTAAATACCTCTGTATGAATGCAGGGCTTCTATACTTTTAATCATCTCCAGTGGTCAATAGAGAACTTTTTCTGTTTCCACAAAAATAAAAAGCGTTGCTCATTCTTAAATTTAGAGACCTTTTTATATGCAAAAGAGGATGTGAAAGAAATACATGTTCTTGTTAGGCTCTTCTAAGCTTTATTGGAAGTATTGGTACCTGACGTGTTGAGGCTCACCTTCAGTTTCTATGGTTTCATAAGGGATTATTCCCGATATTGCAGTGTTTGTTGCTGTTTGATAGTAATTTCAATGAGAGTGACTGCTCAGTAGTTAATATGTAATGTGCTTAATTCAGCCCTCACGTTACCACATGCTGCCATGCCATCCCGAGACTTTTGGATTACCGTGCGACTTTATTTGGCAGCTATTTACACTGTGCTGCCAATTCTGTAACATGCTGACTGTCATAACGACACTTCAATCCTACCTTGTTGCTTCCTCGATGACATCTATTGTACCCCTTTAGTCCCTGCACAATAGGAGAAAACTTACATCGTTCCAGAAAAAAAATTCCACATCGAAGACATTGTATAATTTGTACATGACAGGGAAATGTTTTTTTTCTCAAGTCTGCCTCTATTGAGTCAGAAAGGAAAAACGGATTAATTTATCTCCTACTCATGTCTGAACTTCATCTGAAAAAAAGAGGACATGCTTAATCCTGAAGGATTAATCAGAAGAGAGGAATGGATATTCTACATTTTCTCCCTCAGTTTAGTATCTCTTCTAAGCAACAGCATGCATCGTACATGTAAAGTCTTTCCTTCAACTCAAATACCCTAAACAGTTTTGTCCTTGCCAGTGAGGAAGAATATACGTTATGACAAAGCATGCAATAGAGATGATTTTTAATGGAATTTTTCATTGCTAAGGAAATAATGATACAGCAGCCTCACAGCACAATGTCTTATTCTAGAGATGAACTGTCATTCCATTCATGTCATTCAAACAGCAAAGTTTCCTTCCTTTCTCTATAAAGCCAAACACTCAGTGTTCTCATCATTTGAGAACTATAACATTTCCAGAAAGGCCTCAGACAACATTATTGTATGCCACAAATCAGTCTTGCAAGTTCAAATGATGAAATGCAAAATGTCAAACATACACTTTTTCTTGTCAAATTGATATTCTTCTACTGTATATTTAATGTACAACTTATATAACTTCCATCAACTTGCTGGATTTCTTGAAGGCAAAAAGGCAGTTACTGTTAGGCATTTTTTAAAGGCCAAAGAAAGAAATTTTAGAAATATTTCCTTCTGCAAATCCTCCCAGTATAGATTTTGAAAAACAAGCCACCACACAACAATGTCCGCAATGTCTACCTTCTACAGGGCTTACAATTGTATTTGTTTTCAAATAATTTTTCTAAATTTCTGAACATTTTCTCTGAGCAAGCTACTTTGAAAAAAGCTCTTGTCCTTGCACGTTCAAAATCTCATGGCATTCTTGATAGGGGTGATAAGTTGTATTTTACAGAGATGAAGCATAATGAGGATAACTAACTTGTGTTACCCAAGGCTCCACCTCAAGGATCAACTTCACTGTGGATTTCATGTACTATTTCCATTAAACTGTTAAGTATTAAACATAAACAACAAATTCACTATCATCAGAGGTTTTCAAGCCACAATTCCAAGAAAAATACATTTACACAGAACACTACATAGGCATAAGTATAATTAATGTTAAATAATTTGCAGGATCTTTGCAATGAGATTCTGCTGTTATTTTTAAGCCCCAAGGGAGAAAAAGCACTCAAGAACACCTCTGATTGAAGTGGGTACAGTCCCATACACTTAAAGTTAAGACTGACCATAATTACTTTGCTGAGTTACAACGTAATGATTAAAAATACATTTATATATTGAAACCATTTATAACAAAACCTCAAACAAGCCTCTTCTCCTAAGGCTCCTATATTAGGCTCCTATATTAACTGTTCCACAAAGACTATTTGCTGAAATTTGTCTCTAACTTTTTGTTGTTATGAAAATGTGGAATGGCTTGTTGTTTTCTTCATTTTTGTCTTAGAGGATGTGGTGAGTACTTAAGAAAATATATTTTTCCTCTCTAACCTCCATTAGAATAGCTAGATTTGTGCTTTATTTCTTTCTTAATTTCTGTTTTACATGGTGGTCTAAAAGCATTACACAGGTGTTTGCTGGAACTCATTAGACTATTTGGAACTCCTTCATGCTCTCTAAAAGGCAATTAAAATACGTCTGCAAATCACCTCATGTGGTCTGAAGCGCAGCTGCCTCTTATCCCCCTGTTACTACGCGGTGTGCCCAAACAGAATAGAAAAGCTGCTTTGATACCTGCAGTTTACAAAGACAAATCATGCCTTCATGAGTGACAAAAATCCTCTGCATGCTTCTTAAGTCTTCAATGCAATTGCCTTTGTTGCCACAAAAAAAAAGTTGATAACGAGTTAAGAGACACAACTACTTAATTAAGCAGATAATACAGGCAATGGGAAACCAGCAAGTACTCAAGTAATTCAAAGAGCAATTGCTGCATACTTAGAAACCCTAGGTATGTGCAGGTAAAGCATGTGATTCTAAACGGATAAGATGCATGGGATAGTATTTCTATTTCTTGTTTCTGCTTAAAAGGGATGGGTAAAAAAATCCATTATCTGAGCAGGTGTACTTACGGAACTTCTTATCGTTCTGCAAATATCTGGCAAGTAAAAACTCAGTTTGAGTTTCTATTTTAGCTACTTTTCAGAGAGACCAAATTCGCTAAAATAAAGACATTTTTTACTTCTCTCTCAATCCTTACTGAACTGCCCACTTCATTGGAAATTCTGCCTGAGTAAAGACTGAATGAAAGAACCTTAAACCTTTTTTGTTTCAATTGTTTTGCCCAGTCTATTTTACTTTCAAAAATGAGCTATTTATGACACTGAACATTTATATTTTCCCATCAAATGCTGGCAAATTAAAGTAAAATTCAACAAGGGGTTTTATCACTTGCTTTACTATATGCATTTACAAGTTCCAGAGGAGCATGCTCTTATTTAAGTCTAAAACAGAAAGATTCAGCTCCAACATTTTTTTTCTGCCAGCTGCAGAAAGGAAAAGGCATGTCTGGCCTTTTTTATACTTGGGGGTAATGCAGAGTCCAGAACAGCTTCCAGGCTATAGCCCCATCCTCGTATCTCCCTTCTGTTCCAAAATCACTACCATAAACAGCAGCAAGAAGGACTGCAAATCCTTTAACCTTCCTTGTATCTTCAACACCCATCACATCAAGCGCACTTTGAGCTCTAATGATTGCCTTGGCCCTTTCCAGCTATAGCTGATTTACCGCCCCCCCCCCAATATTTTCTCACTTTTTCTCCCCCACTCAGCTGTGACCTCCATTTAAGCCTCTGTAGTCACAATACTGCATTACATCCAGCTGCAAGAATACCAAACAACACACCTACATTTATTCCAAACAAATTTCCATCTCTCCGATTTCTCAGCTTACCCTCTCTCTTTACTTTCGGTCTTCTCTTAGTACTTAATACTCATTCCCTTCCTGTTACTTTCTTCCAGTAAGTCATAAAAGATGAATAAGTAATTACCTTGCATTTTAAACAAAGCAATGTCTAGCAGTTACAAAACTGTTGCTTAATGGGAAATTTTACATGAGACGTGTCAATTAAATTCTGGGCTCAGTAAGACTCCTGTGAAAGTGGCAGCTGTGGGTCTGAAGGCAACCCTAAATATATTCTACAAGTGAGTGTAGTTCTTAGATTAAATTGCAATTCCTAACGTGTAGAGGAGACTTGCAGATTCCAGCAAGATCTATCTATAGATATAGAAGAATAAAATGTAGTCTAGAATGTAACATACGTAGTAATTACACAGAACAGCAAAAATCTTTGGGTGTGATTGCACAAACTCTTATGCGAATCATTTTAGTAGACTCAGTAGGACTATGTACTTAAATATGAAAAAAGAACCAAAACTGTTTCTGGACCCTGAGTCTTCACAGCACACTTGCAAACAAACAGCACGTGCTTCTCACGATAGCCTGAGGGATAGCCTTGTCTTTTATATTATTAGCTTTGTCAGAGTCTTACAAGACATCAAAGTAATTGTTTTGCTTCCTGATTTCACATGTTTTCAATGATCAGAAAAAGAACTTATTATCACATAACAGTGAACCATCAGATTTACACAATGAAACTTCCAGTAAGCTAAATCATTATTTCTTTAAAAATTCGTAGAGGTACTGTCTTCTGAATCCCTGCAGCACCTTCTCTAGTCTATATCCATCTTAGCTGTTTACTAAATGTATTGTTGTGGTTTATGATGCGATTATGTGAGGTAATTATCATACCTTTACAAACCTTCCAGAATCAGAAGAGAAATAAAAAGTTTTAGAAGTTTTAGAAGGCTGAACGCTTCTTCCCAGTATAAGAAAACAATTAAAACTCTATCAACAGATAAAGAAATTATTTTCCTACATGATAATTGAGTACAAAGACATTCCCAAAACTTTGGAAGACAGCCAGTGAAAGCTCTTTTAAAACAGAAGTATCCTGAACCTTCCAAATCTCCTTCTGTGCTCAGCTAGAAATACAGTCAGGCCCAGGCCAAGATGGACAGACACACACTGTTAATTACATTAACTAAAAATATGTGTAATTTTGTAAATAAAATGCACCCACAATTAAATCAACACAGTAGTGATATGACATTCACAGTAATTATACTCTTTTCAGAACCGCAGAAATTTTGGGGCATCATCTTACTCTTACATGACTTATTCCAGTGGTGATGTCAGTGATAGCTCTGAATTTCCTTACTTTGAATGCAGTTTAAGATCCCATTGCTACACTAATAGGAATTTTTTAATTTAATGGTAGCACATGTTGTGTAAAACAACATTTAATACAGCATATTTAGTACTGCCAGTACTCAAAAACTTGATACTTGTTATACCTGTAGCAAAGCCATGTAGAAGTTTTACTAAGTAAATCTAGTAGTTCTCTAGCTATGACTCACTTAATTATCAGCTCCATAGAGCTCCATCCTTTGTAGAAGGATGATTCATGTAAAAGTCTTGCAGGATCTATTTCTCAATAAAGCAAAATTTTCATTTACTGTAGAAACTAAGATAAAAAAATGGACAAGAATTCAGGAAAATGATGTAGATTTTCGTTCAGATTTTATTTTGCTATAATTTTCAGCAGTGTACTATGCATATTTTTTTAGACTGGATGGGAATGTACATAAGAAAAAACTATTTGCAATGTTCATAACGAGTAAGAAAAAAAAAAGACTTCATTATGTTCATACCTGTCTAGTTACTATTTGAACTTTACCTACTTTGGGGTGTCAGTTTGCACTAGTCTTCTCACCTTAACTGAACTTTTTGGGAAGTGTGCCATCTTTTACGTGTTTGTATAGTAGCTGGAATAGTTGGAGGAACTGTAGCTCCTAAGTACCACAAACTCCAGTGAGGCTACTCATCTGCTTTCAATTATGTATTAAGTATGTGCTGAATCATGTTAAAAAGATCTTTTTCTTCATGTTGAATTAAGTAACATTTATTCCTCTTCATCCTACAGATGTATCATTTTCATTTCACTAGAGATCGTTACACATATCTCAGATACTGTCACTGGTATGTTCTGCCCACCCTCTCACATTGACACCACTTGTCGAAGTGATTGACATACATAACTTAAATAACCTCACCAAATACAAATTTACAGTGGAAATACTGAAAGACTTACACATAAGAATTCCAGGTAAAAAACCCAACCTGATTGCTTCTCCTATGGGGTTCTTTTTTGGTATAAAAAGAGTATATAAACCAAATGTCTGCCACTGATTTTGTACTTTTACAAGCACTAACATTTTAACAGCAGAAATGTTAAATATCAAAGTAATAGATGAGCATTCCACTAGAAGGCAATTTCACTAAATACCACAGGTATTAATCTTTCTGAATCTTAATTATACCCTTTTGACATATTATCCCTATCTGACCTTTCCTCCAGAACTGCAAGAATAGATGTGAGATAGGTAGGCAAACTCCGTTATGGTTGCCACCAGACATGCATCAGTTTAATGCAAAGAACGAATGGACATAAAGATGCAGCTCATATGCAGTGCAGAAAGCCATTAAGCCGCTATTTTCTGAAAGTTATCATTGAAGTTCCAGCTTTTGGTCCAGGATTTTCTATCAGCTTCCCTTTTCTGGCTTTGGTCATGCCACAGAACATAAAGTTTTAATGAATTACTAAGAGTGTAGAACTATAAGATACTGCTGAAGAACTAAACTTTTTGCACTAAAACCATCCAAGCAACATTTAAAAACAATTAGTAATGGCAGTCCTTAATCGAAGGAACTGAATTTCAGTTGAGAATAGTAAGGGCTGGCAGTTCCAAGATTAAAAAAGTAATGATTCTGCCATTAAGCCACACTTACACCAATCAATACTGAAAAGTATCCAGATTTTATTAGATCAACTGAGTAAGCGAAAGTGGGTAACTTGGGCATATAAGATTTAGGAAATACTGCATGAGAAGCATAGCATAGCGTAGTGATGACGCACAAGAGATCCGAGTCCTACTCTGACCTTAAGCAAGTTACTTCATCTTCCTTGGTCACAGTTTTCACATCCACATAGATGTTTGAGATATTCTCCCTTAATATTATCCACTGCTGTCTGACGCTCACATTGTTCTTCATGGCGTTTACAAATCTAGGGCAACTTTTTGTTATATGTTATACAATTTGACTCTCAAAGTGAAGTTTTGCATTATAAATTCTCAGCTGGAAGAATCTGCAGCACCGAACTATGTGTATCTTGCAACAGTTTTATAGCAATCCATGTTCTCCGCAAAGTTCCCACCATGACCTGTTACGCAGTGTAGGTACTTGCCTGTACCTCTAATGGCCTTTCACGAGAAAAACATAGCCTCTAAGATACTGTCTGAAGTACCTGAAAGCAGAATGACACATTATAAAGTGAACGGAATTGTTACAATACTGCATTAAAGCTGAAAGTTAAATATGAATTGTTTCTTAAAACTAACCATCATTAGAAGTGAAACACGGACAAATTTTTGAGCCAAAATGCTTGCCGATTCAGTCTGAGACTCATGGTTGATTTTTCAGAATGTTTTAACTTTTTAATTAAATCAGAAATTTTTCAGATGCATAATCGTTCTCATATGTATCATTAAGCTGAACATAGCCTTAAGATGAATTCTTACCAATTTATGTGCACAATTCTACTTGAGAAATACAGTATCAACCAACTAAAATAAAAATACAGTAATTGAAACACAAACATTATCTCCAGAAACACAGACTTTCTGTAAACTGAAGATGTTCTCCTCACTATTATTTATATTTTTAACTAGAAATTAAAATAAAGACATAAAATAAGAAATTACAATATGAAAATTATCAATAACTTCTGAGTTGTTACTATATAAATGCAATTTTTTTTATAATACCATATGTAAACTGGGTTTTTGCTTCATCATAGATAAATATGATTATTTATCTGAGACAAATCCATACTTGTCTTTCACAGTCATTCCAACAATCTCTGTTTCCTGAGTAGAAACCAACTGAATGAATAATATTTGATATTTACTCTGCATACCTGCACTGATTCTTTTTTTTTTTTTAATTTTCTGTTTAAATTTGTATTGCATTAAGAATTGCCATTTTTGCTGGTATTTGTTCATTCAAAAAGGTTAAATGATTATTAACTCTAAGTGGCAGGATAAGTGTCCTTGAAATTTGTGATAGTTCGATTGGGGCTGTTTTTCCACTTTGTTGTATTCTTCATTTCCTCTCATGTTTCACTATTAAAGTGATTTTCATAGTTTATATCCATGCATACAAGAGAATTAAGCAGAGAGCTCCAGAGCTCTGCCTGTTTGCAAATCCTAAACAGCTTTAATAAGAGAATATAAAATTGTATCCCTACAATCACTAATGTATTCATAAACGGCATCTTTTTCAGGATTAAACCTGTTGGATTACATATAATCAGTGCATATGGTGATCCAGTCTTTTTTTCTGAGAAATGTGTGTTTAAATTCCTAACCACGCACTTCTGAGAATGGGGCTTGCTCTTAAAATTTCAAGTGTCCAAAACTGAACTTTCAAATCTGTGAGACACAGGAGAATTAGACAGAAACAAGGTGATTGTTTTGCACACATATATGGGAATTATAAGGGGGAAGCATATTAAAGGATAGTCTAATTTCTTTAATTTTGATTAAGGCGCTAGTGAAAGGTATGTTTGTGAAAATGCCTCCCCTACTATTAGCACCAAATGCATGCGTATGTAATTATAAATGTAATTACGTTAATTACTCTAATTAGTTTAATGTGAATTGTGTCTGTACAATTTGGGTTTTATTGATTGTGAAGGTAAGAGAAGATTTTCAAAATTGATGTAGAGCAATACTTTTTATTGCTCAATGGATTAACTCTCTCTGGCATTACTGGTGTCTTACCCAGAGGTATTGTACCTAGTGGATTAGGACTTCAAATATTGCTGGGATACAAAAGCTCTTTACAGTAAAATCCAAGACTCTAGTAATTATTATCCAAGTCTTTCAATGATTTTTTGATGTTTGGGTTGAGCTTTCAGCAAGAAGATTAAAAAAGAGAGAGAAAAAAACCCGAAAAAATATTTTCAGTTGATATAAGTGTCTTCAATGTCTCATCTATTGATTTTCTTCAGATCTTTAAATTCACAGTGTGACTTATATTCCATGAAATAGGGTCACTGACATCTGAAAACGTACTCCAAAAAATATACACTTCATATCCCATGGCCTGAAACACATAATTGTCTAATGAAAAGGTTATCCAGTGTGTTAAATCCATCACTTACAGAAATTTTTTCTTGCTTCTAAGTGAACAGATTTTGCTGCATTTTAAGAGAGGAAAAGCTTCATGGTGACTGAAAAAGTCTGTGGGTACTGTACTGTTTGACAATGAGCTTAGAGTGCCCTTTTTCTAATTTTTTTTTTTTAATGTAAGATTTTATACAGTGATATCCCTTAACTGACCACCACAGTCACACAATGTCTGGCCTGCAAATTTGTATTTCTTGTACTACTGCCTTTCCCATTTCAAACATCTATCAAAACAGAAAATAAAGAAGGTCTAAGATTTAAAGGAAACCTTGAATTAAATACTGATGAACAAAAGCAGTCAAAAACCATTAGCAAGCTGTTTCACAACATAATACTGTCTTTACAAAGTGCAACGCCTAAACCAGTACTTTTTGTAATCTTATTTGTTTCCCCTCTATAAAATATTTTTGAGTACATTTTCAAGCTTTTTTCTTTATGGACATGAAAGCTGTGATGCTTGGTAATCAAATGATCTCTAGAGCAGAGGCTTTAAGAAAAACACAGCATAATGCATGATTAACTTTTGTCTTGCCAGTTGTATTGTTACTGCAAAGTAAATAAAAAATTGCAGTTTTCTATCCAACCACATTACAAATTAAATAACAGAATATGAAAGGCATTCTGTAAACTATTAAAATAACCAGATTATATTTTAAAGTCATGAACAATTCTATATGCATTTAACTACTTATTACCAATGAAGTCAATTAAGTTACTAACATTAATTTAATCACACCTGCGTTTATCAGATTAGACTTTAAATTTCCATTTTTGAAGCAGACTAATCACTGGAAGAGTTTTTTTAAATTTCCAAGAAATCTTAACTCTTCCTTATTTAAATTAAATTAATTATAAACGAACAATTAGTAGACTATTTATGGTAACTTTGACTGGAAGAACGATATTCCAGGTTCTTCATGAGGGTTATCAAAGCTGAGCAGAAGAATGCATTCATTTTGCTTTTTATGTTATAGGTGATCTCAAACTGCACATTGCAGAATTCATTCGTGGGGGGCAATCACCATGTAATCTCACCACCAATCCCTCACTTTCATGTTAAAGTGAGGGAATGTCCCTCGACATTGCCTCTACCAAAATATGTAAGTGAATAATAGATTTAGAGGCATGATAAAGAAAAAGAAACCTCCACATCAGGTGTTAACAGTCAGGAATGCAAAAAAAAAAAAATCAAGTATATTTCATCCATTAAAGCCTTGCAGAAACAGAACAAATATATTTTAAAGGCGTTCCTTAAAAAGATCATTTTTATCAAAACACTCATCGTTATATTCTATAGGAATTGTCAAAGTATCTTATGCAGCATAGCTTAATTTATTCCTTTTCGTGAAAGATGGCAATTTTTGGTACTTCACTGTGAATAAATTGTGATTCCTAAAGGAATAAAATGATGCAATCCAGAGTTTACACTCCTATTCACTCCCTGACTGAAACTCCCAAAAGATGTTAATTTCTATCCCTCCCAAAAGAAAACAAAAACCACCACTTAAAAAAGACAGAAATGTGGGTATCAAAATCCCTTAATAATAGTCTTCCCAACATCCTGAGTTTTAAGTCAGTATCTAAAAGCAGAGATCTAGAGAATGGTTTCAATGATGTATCAATTCTATCATAGCCTAACATAGATTTTGCTCAACTTTTGAGGGTTATTTAAAACTTAATTGGGGTGCAACGGTTGACATACCTAACAAGAGGAAAACTGGTTTTTTCTCCTTAAAACATGCAGGCTAAGCCAATGTTTTCTTCTCAGTTTCAGAGGACTCCTGAAGGAAAGATTGTTCCTGCACTTCTCAGGAGTACGAAACAGTGAAACTGCCTGAAAATAGTCACCACTATTAAGCATTATGACGCAAAATACAAACAAACATACAAGCAAACAGAAAAATCCAACAACTGCCATCCCAAACACCCTCTACAAGTTGCCAACCTTTCCCAACCCTTATGATCATCATGAAGCCCACACATCTAAGAAACCACATTCTGGATTGCCCGAATCCTGGAATCTCTTTTCCACTTATTTCAAAATTCAACTTTCCTCCTTGAGTAGATTTACTACTTTAGAAGCTCTCGCTGTTTGTGGCCTGAGAGATAAAATACAATAGTAAAGTAGCTAAAACTACCATTGCAGTACCAACTTCAATATAGATTGCTGCTACTGATACAGTTTTTCACTGAGGGATTTTTCATTTTGTCATATGCTTGTAAGGCTCTGACTTAGAGAAAAAAAATGAGGCTGCTTTACGCAAGGGCGAACCTCACTGGAACCATTCACATACTTGGATTTAGGCATGTTTATACCTCTTGCTGGACATGGCCCATGAAATCTGGCTGTAAGTCTCCTGAAGTCTTTGGAACATTTTTTACTGATTTCAATTGATTTTAGATCATACATTTATAGACAAGTTGATAGTATCTTAATTCTATACCCCATATATATGTGTGTTCATCTAGGTCATACAAAGCTTTCACTGGATGGCTTTCTACTGTCCTATATCTGAGGAAATGAGTAGTTGTGTCAGGTCAAGATAAACAATGTTAAAACACAAAAAATGATGTTTTCTCTAAAGATGACAGAGTTTGACTGTTGTCAGTTAATCTATAATGATTAATTGATTCAGTAGTACTTTAGCAGTAACATTCTGAAGGATCAAATTCTGATCTCTGTAAATAAATACGGTCATTCTGTAAAGAGGAGTTAGAATCAGACTTTTTACAGATTCCCTGGACTCTTGCTCTGTAAAAGAAAGGAAGACCCAGAGTTCTTCTCTGAAGCGAGACTAACACTATTTTCTGAGTTAAGACAGAAATTAACCTTTGTCTGTTTTGGTTTTGGTCATTTAAAGGGCTTATTAGAAGCCACAACAATGTAAAATGAAGCAAAGTTTAAATTAATCAAAGAGAACAATTTGTATTGGTTTCAGAGCAGTAATTATTGTGCTTCCCCCGTACTGGAAGATGGGCACTTCTGTGTGTCTGTCCAGCCAGCTCACACACCCCGTGAGCAAGCTCTCCTCTAATACTGCTCTTGTTTGTGAGCAATGAGCTTTTTCTAACTGCAAGCGAGTTTCAGGTACGGTTGTAACCAGGTACAAAGAAGTCAAGGAGAGACTGTTCTTATTGATGGGACAATATGGGAAATATCCTTTACTAGTTTTGGGTAACAATACATTACATTATTGACAGTGTTCAGATTAACACTACTGCAGGAATTTATTAAAAATGGATTTATCAGTAAATAAGAATTCATGATGTTTAATTTTAAGGCAAAAGCAACCAGGGCACTTTGAGTAACAGCTTTAAGTGGATGATTAGCTAAGGGGATTCAACACTTAATAGCCAAAATAAATTACTATAATTATTTTATTACCTATGCTAACTGATTTCATTGTTTTTATTGAAATAACAGCTCCCTAAAGAATAGAATGTTGCTTCAAAGAATCCCAGCTGCAAGCGTCTGAGTTCTCTTGTGGCAATCAAAAACAACAACAAAAATAGCTGTCATTAATAATACTCTTAATAACTATGCTACAGCATCTTGGAAATACATTCCAGATTTGTCTGTACACCTGGACTTGAATATGAAGTCTTCTAGCCACTGGAGGGTTTTAGGAATTAAGATAAATCTGTAAAGCACTTATTAAAATAAATATGAATATTTATGGAGAACAATGGAATGCTTTAAATAGATTTTTAATAAATAAGTATGTGATTAGTTGAGGAGCCTGAGAAATCTTTTCATTTGACCTTAGAAGAATTATTTAAAAATCTGTATACTTCTGCTTCTGCTCTCACTGTGAAGTGTTAAAAATATATACTCTATGCCTGAATGATTTTCAAAGAACCTTCCTGGAACATATAGTGAATTTTTATGGAGTTCATCTACATCACTTTTAAGATCCTACCTAGGTCTAACTTTGAGCTAATCTGTATTCATATCAGTCTGTATTGCTGTTCGATACCCACTGCACCCTCCTTTTTCCTACCTTTCCCCCTCTGCAGGCTCCCATCTTACATCCCGCTATAATTTAGAACCTGCTGGAAAAACTCTGGTTAGCTGCTAGGAACTACAGATCAGACTCATTTTCATCATCTTCTCTTGCATCCTTAAAAAAATAGTAGTAGTATACAAGAAAGAGTACTGATGGCTTAATTTGCAGGCAGCATTTTACTGATTTGCGCCAGATCTGCTACAATTGGATACTCATGAAATGTGCACCTTCCTTTAGTGGTTAACCAGCTAAAACTGTGACTCTGTAAGGTTCTATTATATCAAGGACAAGAGAGCTGAAGTTCTCCATGTTATACAAAACAGAGCCCAATAATTCTGGGACTGAATCCAGTGGTAAAAATGCACATCCTAAGGACACTGATCAACACCATATTTTGACTGACCAGTCTATGTCCCCCTGCTTTCTAACAAATGCCTTAACAAATGCCTAATTCTCCTGCACAGCTGGAGAAACTAATTATCGTTATAATTTTTTGTGCCCTTTTTTTTTGTTATTTTGTATAATATAATACACTTTTATCATACACATAATTGGACACTGAGATTTTCTCATTTGTTACTTGTGGGGCTTCAACAAAATTTTGGGTCTAACACATGTTACCCTGAACAGAGCAAACAACTCCCTGTGGTACAGCTTATCATCACTTTGTCACAGGAGCTGTCACAGGAGGACTTTAAACCAAAACAAGAAATGAAGACTCGCAGAATCACAGCAGTAATGCAAGCTACAGAAAGGCCCATTGAGCCACAACCTTTCTATTGGTGAGATCAAATGCGTGAGCCTCAGTCCACATTATGGAAATCATCTGATTACCTTAACAAAAAATACCGAGTCTAGAATCTAGCCTAAACTCCAGTTTGAGAGACTGTTCTCAATGTGCTGATAAGGCTTCAACCTGGTAGCACAAGCCTAATGAGCTGATTGTAAAAATCAGTACATATCTCCTTACTGTTGTAGAATCAAAAAAAAACAGATGGATGAACTTTCAGCTAGTGTGCAAAATACTGGAGAATTTCCTCATATTATTTATTAGTGGTACCAGTGATCCTACAAACTGTTAAAAAAGGCTTAGCATGATTCCATTTCTTTGTTTTGGTTTGGGTTTTTTTGTTTTGTTTTCCAAGGAAAACAACTTTCTTGAAAAGTAAAACAATGCATGTAAAAAACGTTCTAACATTAAATGACACTGTCATTTGCCAACAATACTGGCGAAATTGCTGGCAATGCTGTTAAAAAAAGCCAGTGCCAATTAAATAAGAACTGGCATTAATGAAGATAAACTTAAAATGTAAACCTTCAAAATCAGGCATTAAATATGTTATGGCTTCTCAGTATCATTAAATCATATTCACTGTGTGTATCTTCTGACATTTTCAAAGTTAATATTTGGACATCTAACACTGATAAGAATAATATAATCCTCACAGCGTTTTGAAAAAATAGTATTTGCATTAGTAGTCATGTCGTAACTGAGCATGGAATAGTATGAAGAAAATTGGTGAAATGCTGTTTGGTATATGAAACATTTTTTGCACTGATTTTGGACTATTAAAATTATAATTTTTATGCTGCAGTAATGCAAATGTTGGGGTTTAACTTCCTTAATTTTTTGTTTAAAAAAAATCTAAAATATCTCTACTGATTACACAGCATATCTACTTGTGTTACTGGTAATGGAAACTCCACAATACCACAACAGCAGTAAACAAGAGTAAGGAGCACCGATGTTCAAAACCCGATACTGTATATTTAGTAATCTAATAGTTTGATTAGACATGGGAAAAGTTGACTGGCTTTCAGGCCTGTAGTTCCTTCATCCACTCTAATAAGAAAAAGCGTAGTCCAAGTAAAACACAGCTTATACGCGACTGTCTAATACAACCTTAAAACGCAGGGCAAAAGAGAGGTTAAGAAGGGGAAGGGGAAAGCAGCCTGCTGGGCGCCAGCCCCCTGCGCTGGGCAGGGCTGCACAATCACGCTCTTTGGGCAGCACCCATCACAGGGCCACGCTTCTGCACAACTTTTTGTGTGACTGCTAAGTGAAATCTGCAAATAAAACCAACACAAACCAGAAACCTTTCCCCAGCAGTTTCAGGTCTCACAGCAGTTCTCTGTGGGGCCACACAAACAGCCGTTCTAGCACAAGTCAGGCAATGGGCAGGCGGCAGCTCTTTGAAGGGCTGTTCCCTGGTACCAGCACAGCTGTTGTGGGGCCATACTGGGAAACAATCTGGATTTCAAAAATCCATACATTCCTTTTTGCCACCAAAGACAGTTACTTTGTTTCTAACCATACTAATTTCAGTCATTCTGGTTATGATGCAACTCAACAAATGCTTGCACCAACCCAGTGGGGAGCAGGGTGAACAGATTAGCAGGGACTCCTGAAACAGAACTCTACCTGAAAAAAACCACATGATTTTGAGACTCATGCTACTATTTCTTACATTGTAACTCTTGGATTTGGAGTTGCTCTTCCTCAGCGCTGGAATTCAATCTCTTTGAATGTATCTATCAGTCAACAAAATATTCTGTAATCAAGTTGTCAGCTAATTCAAGTTGGATATAAATACTCTTAATCCTACTTCATCTCTTTAGGACAAAATTAAGGTTCATGAACTGCCTTTTATCTTTCATATAAGCATCATCTTCAAATCATTTTTTCAGTCACCATCTTCAAATCATATCTTTTAATAATTCTATTTAAAATGATTTTTTTTTTTGTATTCTCTTCTTTATCACTGCTGATTTCCAAGACCGCGCATGTGCTCACGTACCACAGAAGTGGCTTCCTTCCTAATTACAGTCTGTTCCTCTTCTCAGCTAGACGCACAGGGAAGAAAACGATGATTCTGTGACATCAGACTCACGCAGTAGTGAACTGTGTTGCTACAAATACTTGATTGTGGCAACCTGGAATGAATCACAGCCAGGGAAGGATGATGAGAACAGAAATGCCTTTTCTTATGCACCTATCTTGGTAATTAGCTGCAGTGGACACAGGCATGCAGCAGCAAACAAGATGCTTCTTTAGTCTAAAGGAACTTCATGAATTAAAATCTGTCTGGAAAAGCACACGATCAATAACACTGTGGTCATTTACCTGGATATAACTAAAAACTTTACCCAAAAATTAGGATCCAAGGAGACTGTGGATTTAAAATATTTGTTATGTAAAACAGTATGAAATGGTTGGAATATAAATTGTTTGGCTTATAAATTTTAAGCCTGGAGGTAAAGACTGAATCATAATGTGATGTAAATCAGTCAAACCCCAAGAACATTAAAGGCTGATTTACACCAGCTGAAGATCTACCTCCATGTATTAAATCAGTCTTTGCACAGAATGATCTCACAGTAGTAATGAACTCACAGAGATGAGAGAAATGAGCCCAAGTTAAAAGAAAACGAACCAAGAATGATGCAGGCACATTCAAAAGCTGTTTAATAGCTTTCACAAGAAAGAGGCAATGGGGAATGTCTTGCCTCTACTACCATTCATCTGGCAGTAACTAACACTCAAACAGTGTAAAACAAAGGTAACAAAATCCAGCTATTTTTAGTTACTCTTCAGTGCTCTCAGTGACTGCCCCACTGCCAGCTTGGGTCTGCCCTTCCCAGTGAGATAACTTTGCTTTAAAGTTAGTTACATACCTGTTGTATGAAGAACAGAAGTACACAGGGGAAAGCTTCACATCGGGTTCCTGGCAAACACTTTGTTTAATGTAACTAAACAGTGTTTACTTCAAGGTACAGAGAAATTCCGGTCTTGATTTTATGTAGATATCCAAACCTCAGAAGGAATACAGGTACTCCTTATATAAACATTTGCCTAACTGATTGCTAAATCCAGTGAAAAGCGGCTCTTCCCACTATCTTTATCAGTCTTACATCTACTTCTACTCAGCAACTGAAAGGTATACATCAAGAAAAATTCAAAATGTGAGGTAAACTGGGATATAAATTACACCAATTATGCATCGGTCAAAAAAAGAGAGAAAGACCTGAAATACTAAATAAGGGTGTAGAAAGATTAAATAAATAAAACAATCAATTTTTTTTTAATTAAAAAAATAAAACAATAAATAAAAGTTAAGTATTTCTGTAATGTTTTTCTTGTCACTTAGTCTTGCCACTTTGTTTATTCCGACGGTCTTACATCCTTCCTCTAACTCTGCCTGAGTGTGAGAACAGATGCAAAATTGCTTTGCATGGCCATGAAAAAAATATTTCTAACAGTGAAACTTCCTTTCCCCCCACCCTCAAAACAGGACAACCGTTCACTCCCCAGATTTAGATGCAGATACTCAAGTAGTTTCTCTTCTGAGTAACCTTAGATGAATTTCAGGACAGAGGTATGGAAGATGTCACCGCATCACCTGACTAACAGCAGGTGAAGGTGTGGAGAGTCAGTTTATTTTGCTGCCTTCAGTGATTCCCTCCTCCCCCGCTCCAAACCAAACACACAGACTAAAAATCTCAGAAGATACAAACCATTTAAGCAGACCTGCTTCTACTAGACACCTGCTATTGCTCTTTAACTGATTTTAAATTCACCAAAGAACCTGTGTCAAACTATTTATCTTTACATGTTATTTTTGAAGACATGCTCTTACCCAGGTTTCAGTTGTTTAGATCACTGCTGGCTTTAGACATAGCACACACCTCTGGGAATTACACTAACAATATTGCTATACTTAAAATTTCATGTGATACCAACGTGACTACATTTGTGTCCAGCTAGAGAAATAGAGGAAAAAAGTAGAGTGCCAAATCCAGAAACTGGGAACGCTACTATCTGCTAACATAATACTAAAGATCCTGCAGTACTGCTTTCTGTATTTCTATAATTTAACAGTGGTTTAAAAATACAAGAAAGAAAAGCAGAAAGGAAACATGAAGAGGCCCAAAGTTTGCATTGGAACAGAAAAATTCAAGTCTCACACGTAACAATAAAAATTAATGTACACACAGGTACACATGCTGCATATATGTATGTACATACTGTTTCTCTAATACAGCTCGTGCTAACTTCATGTGACACTTTTGCTAACTGCTCCAAAAGTACAGCCCAACAGAGCTGTCAGAGTTTCTCCTAGGTTATAACCAGGAGGAATTTAAATGTTTCAGCCTGTAGAACAAACTATACTATGCCCTACAGAGAGACTAAGCTATGGCAGGACATATAAGTTCTCGTTCCTTTTGATGATCGTGATGTATTTTAGGGACACATAACAAAACACGTGCTCATTTAAAGTCAGAGAGGGATAGGGACAATTTTTTAGGAAGGAGCTCTGCAAGGAAGCATTGTAAAAGAGAACAAAAGAGGTTGCACTGGTGGAGAGACAGTTCCAGCTTTTCTTCTGTTAGCATCCTCTGGGCAGAGTTACAAGACAATGACTCTGTCACCACTGCCACAAGAGATGGGAGGAGCACAGTACTTACCTACGCGTGGCAAGCAGCCAGAGTAGCCCGTGTGCCTCTAGAAAGTAGTCAGCCTGTGCTGGTCTGTGAGAGTTTGACTGCACCAGGTAGTTAAGAGGAGAAAGGAAATAATCACCCTACCTTTACTGTGCTCCATTTGGGAGGGTAGTGCTTGTGTTAGCTTTAGCATGAAGATCATTACTGATACTTGAGCCACTGCAAGGTCAGCAACTTTTTACAAACTAAACCAGGTAAAGTACATTCAAGTCCTGGGGTAATGCTATAACCTTGTCAAAGCGACTAAAGTTCAGGTCTTTCCCAACTACAATGTGGAAATACATGTATTATGGAAAAAAAGAGATTTATAAATGTTGTTATTGTTAGGAAGAACATATAGAATCCTCTTACGATGTGGCCCATTGCAATTTTACTAGGGACCCTTAGCTCTTTGAAAAAAAGAAATTGAAGCACTGGTAATGGATGCTGCATTTCACAGCAAGAATCTTGACATCATGAATCAAAGTCTAGTTTCAGAAAACAGCATTGTTTACATGTAGTCTGGTCTCATATGATGCACTTTTGCACCTCTTCACATGATGTCTGAAGATAAATGGAGAACTGGCTATCGAATGATTCTATGAAGGATCTCTGGACTGTGACAGTCGAAGAATGAAGAAATGTGACTGTTGTGAGCAGTTTCAAACATTTAACCTGAAGTAATGGTTATTTCTTCCAGGTGAGAAAACGACAGCACACAGAGAGAAACCTAATAAATTATCATATTCTATTTTTATTAACATGGTCACAATTAGCGTTGAACAGAATTTACTTCAACAGCACAAAGTATTACAATTCTCACTCAAGCCTTGTCTTCAAAGATCTTTTAATCTTATTTTGGGACCTTGCTTTTCTAAGGCTGTGGCCTACTTGGAATTATTTCTTTGCCTGCCCAGAGATGATATGAACATGCCATGATATATTCAAGCTACAAAACTGCCTCCAGTAACACAGTATAACTAACACACTTGATCCCGCACACCCATGCATTATAAAAAAACAGTATCATTTTAGCGATACTAGTCAAGAATCTCAATAGAAGAAGCCAAGTACTTTTTACTTTCCTTTTATCTCTTTCAGTAAAGCCAATACCCAGAATTCTTAATTACTTATTGTTTCAGAGCTTCAAACATATTTATGTGGCATTTTGTTTTATGCTGGGCCATGTTCTCAAAAAGTATTCAGTGTTATTTACAAAAGTCGTACCATTCATATTTCTTATTTTTGGCATCACAGCCACCAGCCTCAAGGATGAGGCAATCACTGCAACTGACACAGCAATGCAACCAAGTATTAAATGTTAAAAAGGTTCCTCTAATGGTTTCTAAAATAATAGTGGAAGGCAGAAGATCTCTTCAGAGATAATATATGGTATTTACAGTAAGAAGGCATTTACATTCATTATCTAACATAATAGGAAACTCAGTATTTATGGAGAGAAAGAAACACATAGTGTTATGTATATCCCATACAGACACTAGTTAATCTTAACTGCATCCTTGATGTATGTATCAGCATTCTCCATCTCATAGATTGCAAATTGGCACAATTCCAGCAAGTGTTATAAGAATTACAGAATTCAAACAAAGCTTCCCCATCTGAATGGCTACTGAACACCGAGTAATTGAGGAAGGGTGAAAGCAAGTGTTGTTTCAATTTTAATGAACATCTACTTTGATCAAAATACAGTAAGAACTCAACGCCTTCCAAACAACTCGGAGTGAATCAGGGCCTGAACACCTACTTGTTTATGCATTATTATAATACACTGACATGTGCATTCATAGTTCAAGCATTGCTTTAAAAATTTTTTTTTCGATATACATATAGATATATATTTCAAATGTAATACCAATAAGATGATACATGGACAATGTTCTAAAACTGACATGCCGTATAAAAAAACAACAGAAAAGAATGGACCTCTGAAAATGTAGTTATCAATTTTACATGAAATGCATCAAAATTCAGATCACATTAAGCTTAAAAGTGTGATATAAAATCTGTATATGTAGCATTTATAAGCAGCTTATTATTTTTTCAATGTTGCTATCCCAGGTTATCAGATGGTTGTCTGCTACTATACAACCTGTCAGGGTATGAGCTCCACTATAACCATTAAAATAACAGTTTGCAGACAATTTAAAAAAAAAAAAAAATTAATTTATATCAGACTCCCAACTGTGATTAGAATGTCAGTTACAGCTGCTGCCTTGTTATAACACCCCCACACTTCCTAGCTCACAAGGGCAAATTCAATGAGAGAATGCCCTGCATTCATTGTGTAATTATCAACCTCACACACCTTGGAAACGGAGTACAGCTCCAACATGTGTATGACTAAAAACATTACTGTAAGATTATGGTCTGGAACAATAAAACAATTTCCTACTGTAGTTAATAGACTATTATAACAGGAAAACAATGTAAATATAAAACCTCTTCTTTATCTTGGCTTTTTATAGAAAGATTTATCATTGGAAAAATGATATGATTTGAAGTCGAAAAAAATAAAAAGGAGTCAAATGCTCCAAGAACTTGCTCGTGAATTGGCAGGCTGCCGAAAGCACCTCTGCTGGGGAATATGGAACTTTAATCTTTATTATGGAATGATCACAAATGGACTGTTTCAGAATACCATCTGTTCTCACTGAAGCATTGGATCAGCAGGCTGCATGCTTCAGTCTGTCCTTCACCTTGTATTTGGGATTTTCAGCAAAGCTCCCATTTTGGAAAGGGAGGGTTTTGTTCAACATAATGCTGGTGTAGTACCTTATTTTTTGTATTTATTTTTGTGGTGTCTGTATTTTGACTTTCCATATTTCTCTGAGGTAAGCTTCAGATAAAATGCTCATAGTAAGAGAGCATTTACTTCTGATTTCTATTTTCCCTTTGTGAAAAACAGTGTTGTTACCAGCTGTAGTGTCCAGACAAGCTCTTATCAGACTAACATTCCTCTCAGCAATCCTTCCGGCGTACCACATTGTTTAGATGCCTGTATCCCTGCATCTACATGGCATGTGTGTGAGCAGATCTGAATTTACTATTAATTCCAGATGTTAATGTATAAAACATGATAAGGAAATTATTGGCACAAATGGAATGCAAAAGGACTTGACTCAGTTCAGCACTACCCATCCCTGCATAGAGGGCACTCTGCTGCACAGCTGGCTGAGCCACTGCATTAGCCCATCAGCAATTAATTGCTGATCCTGTTTCACATCTGGCTAGATACGCAATATTGCAACTGGACATGCTCATGGAGTATTAGCACTCCCAGGAAGGGGCAAACAGAAGAAAAAGGAACAAATTCTTTTGACTGAGATAAAGATTCAGAAAATCTTTGAAGGATTAAAAAATGGGAGAAAGGAGAAAAGATTTATCAGCAAAGTGAAACGTAACAAAGACACTAAGAAACGAAGAGGATGTAAAGGTTAGCATAGCTTGGCTAATGTGTAATTTTCTCCTCTGAACACAACTAGCAGATGTATGGTATGTATGTGCCATGGCGGAGTCTGACCACTGGGGTTAAGTGTTTGTCTGCAAGTTCCAAACTCAATAAAGACAGAGAGAGGCCTCTTAAATTCAGTCTTTGGATAAACATAGTTTAACTGCATGTCTTGCAAGTCCTAGCCAACAGCTTTTAAAAGATTTAGAGCTTCAAATTTTATAAATAAATACATTTATCTCAGTCTGTAGTAAGAATGATTTATCAGTAGAAGCGAAAACAACAGAAAATGAAACATACTACTCCGGCGTAAGCACCAATCCTTAAGAACTGGGTACCCAAACATTTCAGAGGAGTATTTGGGAAAACTCAGCATAACCAAAGTATTTAGAGAGTAACAGGATGCTCTCCCCATCTAGCTCCACAAGCTACACTGCAGGTAGGAATACAGAGGATTTGGGAAGAAGTACTTTCTGAGAATTACTGTTAAACCAGCAAGCACTCTAGGCGCAGGAAGCTATTAGGAAAAGGGCCTAACCCGAAGCACGTTTGTGAGAAGCCTGGGGAAGTTCAGCACATGTTCCATTTTCATTCCTTTCACTGCAAGCATTGCAGTTGAAAAACATCTCTGTTGTGTTACAATCTAGTCTTGCCAACTTTGATCCACACAAATGTGAAGCAAGCTATTGTTCTGGAGAATGATACCGATGTGCAAATCTATCAGCTGATAAATCCTCTTACCTAGTATAAGAAACTAGATCTGGCTATGCAAACCAACAGAAAGTTTTCTGAGAAACTTTCATATTGGAGGGAGGACAAGGAAAAAACCTAAAAATATGCATTTTGGGGCATCACGATATTTTTGCACCAAATTTTCAGTGTCTGAAGAATGAAGAACACAAAATTATTAGTTACTTCTGTTAAGTAAGTTACTAAGTTCAAATATCCTACTAGGGTATTCCTGGTGCACATAGGAAGCATAGCCTAACAGACAGAAGTTTCCTTCAAAAATCATAACCCCTTTAAAAAAATACAGACTCAGGTTTGCTCCCTCTGAAATGAATGTGTTTTCTTTCTTTTTTTGAGTAAGAAGAATAAGCTTTGTATTTTGCTATGAAAAAAAATTGTAACAGTTTTATATAAATCATGTACTTGAGAAAATGAATAAATGTGAACATTCTCTGTTATATTTCCAGTTTTGCAATTTTATTGAAGATTCAGCGATCGCTAGTCTATCAGCAGACAGAAAAAATGTTTTTTTTCTGTTCTCTCTCCTTCTCCTACTCCTGCCACTTTCCCTCCAAATCAACATCACAGTAAAGGAAATTGGAAATCATTTCAGGAATGGATTATTGATCCAGCTGATAAGCAAAATTACAGCCTACCTTCACATCTCTTAAATGCAAAAATCTTTAGAAAAATCATTCTCAACAGAATCACATTTTTATTCTTTTTTTTCCTTGTGACCTCAACATCTAGTGTTTACCTGTAAAAAAACCATTGAATTATTGTCAATATGCATACTTAAATGCTAAGTGTAATTAAATTCTTCTGACAGCTTTTCTACCATTTTCTCTTACTAACTGAGATTGGTATATTCATTAAGACAAACTTTGGAAGAAATAAAAAGCATGCTAACGAAATCCTAATTGGCAAAGGTGATAAGAAATTACTTTAGTCTCTTACTAATGTGATTACGAAGGATGATGTTCTACGTATGTTTTTTCCTCAAAGAGAATTTTGAAGCAGGCTCGTGTTTAAAGCTGGGAATACTTCCTGTCTGAAGCTGTCCTTGTGCAACGCACACAATGACAAACAGCAGGTGACCTGGGAGGGAGGTGAAAGTATTAAGTACGGGGAGTGAAAAAGGATTTCAATAGATTTAAAAAAAAAAAAATTTACAGTACACATTAAAGGATGCAAATCAAGCATTAAAGCAGATTCAACTGACTGTTCTTTTAAAATGAAAAGAAACAGTTAAGTCATATTTCTCGTTAGCCACACCATTCAGAGTTCATCTTGATTTAGGACATGGACTGCAAGATTAGAGGAAAAGTCTTGTCTTTATTGGTGTAAACGGCCACATTTGCTGTGGCTTTAGTCAGCCAGGGTTATACCTGACTTCAATGATTTACATAACATCAGACTGAAAATTTTTCCTTCATTGCCATAGCAATTCACCTGTTACAGGTTCTGCAGTTTCGGGGAAGGCAACTACTCAAACGTCCACCCAATTCCCCCAGAACTCAGTGATGCTGTTCAACTCTTCTGAAATACCAATTAGATGAATGATGACTCTCACTACTTTCCACCAGCAAAAAAATGCAGTGGCTTTCAAAGGGTGGCACAAATGGAGAGTGTGAGCAGCAATCTGCATGGCAGCAGATCTGATCCATACTAGGCAATGACATTATCAGGAAGTTTGTACAAAATGTGCCTGAATTTAAAGAGTCTTTTTGTAACACTGCTTTCAACTATAAATTTGTCCCTGTGGCTACAATATTGGGTGGATTCACATTATGTTACCTTGTTTTCTCGGTGAAATTACTATAAGGCAATTGACAGAATTCAGAATATGATATGAATTAAAACCAGACTACTTCTGCAGAAAATCTCATGAGATGACCAGATCTCAGGCAAACAGTAAAGGACAGCACAACTGCTGTGAAGCGCACATCGTACACAGCCCCGCGGCCACACGCACACCGACGCAGCGCAATTTCTTCTGGAAGGAATCCAGCGTAGACACTGACAGCAGTGTACTGTCGCTCTGTATCGAAGGAAACCAAGCTGCATACTATGAAATGTAATTTGGAGCAGTTTGCAGTGTTGATATGTTGAAACTTTTAGAAACTGTGGTAGAAGAAAAAGGCAACTGCTGAAAAACTAACATGATATGAAGTAAACTAGGATGGGAAGGCAACTGACGATTTAAACAATAGGATTTCTAACACAGTATCATACAAATGCCCTAGAATATAGAAAGGAATGTGCTTTGCTTTCAGAAAGAGCCAAAATCCAATGCCTTTGGTGTAAGAGGCAGTGTTTATGTCTAAACTTAGGGGAAGAACGTTCTTGCATTTGACAATGCCTTTTTAAGGTCTTGCTATTATTAAAAAAGATAAATGAATAAAAGAAAGCTTTCTGAAATTAGATTATGCTAGATTATTTTTATCTAGATTATCTCCCTCATCCCTTTCATGACACAGCTGCACAAATGCTTGTAGTGGCAGAGAGCAAAAGACTGAAATGAAAGGCCAGCTTGGAAAACAGAGGGGAGAGGACAGATACTACTTTTCTTCAGTAGCAATGCTGAAACTGTGGCCTAAGACATCGTGCTATTGAAAACATCAAGTCCTTTTAATCTTGTGCAATATATCTGAAATCAGCCAGAGGTAATGCTGACTATCCTTGAATTCATCCTGCATTATGCTTACGGAAACTTAATTAATTTAACTGTTTAGTGTGCACATGCTCATTACAACTTACTGTACTTTGTGTTTAAAAAACAAAAATAATAATTTTCCTTTTAGAAACATGTGCTTTCATCAGCTGCAAAGGTGATCTTCAGAATAAAGGAATTTTTAGCAGATTATTGACTATGGTTTTCTAGGGCAGTTGTGTAATTTAGAATTCCAAGAACGTACACCAGTGCCCTTAAATTAATCACATGGGTCACCACTGTATATGTTACAATGCACACTCCCTTTTCTCTGATATAGTCTCTGCACCTCCATCCCATAAGAGACAGATAGCTTTTCACCTCCATCAGTATAATACACATGCATCGCCATAATATCAAACCCAAATCCAAGATTTGTTAAATATGCTTCTTTAGAAATTATTCAAACTCTTTCTCATCCCATTTAATCGCTGCATTCTTCTTCTCAGAGGATGAATATAACTTCCCAGTTTCTTCTAGTCTGGAAATAATACTGGACGAGGGGAGTAAACTTTCTTTTTCCATCAGCAGTGTTAATGAGAAAAAAAAAGAAAAAGCCTGCAATGCTAGCCTTATATAAGTTTCATGCCTGTTTGTTGGCTGTAATGGTGGAAAAAGCTGAAAAATTTGTGGTGAGTGTTTGCATGTCAATTAGAATTAAGAAGAGAAGAAAAAACAGATGATTAGTTATTATTCTTACTATATGTCTCCAAGGTCAATCTAAGCAACACAAAATGAGAAGTAGAAACAATATGGCTTTAAGCAATACAATGGGTTTGGAGCTGCCAGAAGCATTTTATGTCCCAGTATACACACTTGCTTATGGATCCTTCAATTCTGCAGGTCAAAGATTCCCAGGACCCTGTAAATTATACTTATTCTAAGTATTGTACATTCCTGAGTGACTTCACATCTACAGCCTCTTTGCACTACTCACTCTAGCTGGTGCTAAAAATTCCACTCACAGGTTAGCAATAAAGGCATGTATCTCTGTAGGAACCTGCAGCTTGCTAAAACATGTTTGTAGGTGACACATAAACATGTACTTCCCAAAGCCACTTAACAAGAAAATTCCTTGCTCAATAATTACATTCGATGTAATTTAATTATATACAATGTAACTTAATAAAAGATTGCAAGCTGGTAAAATAGAAGGAAGAGTGCTGAATCTCCCTTTTTTCCTGATGGTTTGCAGGGACCCCAGCACAGAGTGCCAAGTGCTGAACACGTAACCTCCTGGATGATGCTAGAATTGCTTTCTGCATGTGAGCTCTGGTCTCTGACACAGGAATATCAATGGCAAGATGAATTGTTTTAACCAGCTGAAATAATCTAAGCTTTAATCAACAGTGGTGAAGGACAGTTACATGCTTTGCTTATCCTCTACATAGTTTCAGGCAGTTTGGAAACAAGTGCTTAATATTAAACAATTCATTTCTTTAAAACTGTCACGCAAGAGATATTCCCAGAGTCTTATTACTTGAACTTACAGGCAGCAGTATTGCTGAGGTAAAGGACTTTACTCAGCCCCATGGAGTTACAGATAAGGGCAGACGCTGAAGACTCATCAAGGGAAGCTTTGCCTACCCTGTTTTGAATCACATAAAATACCTGCTGCTGTAAAAGATCTCTCAAGATATCTTAACTTGTTGGTTTTGCTTATCCACTCACACAGCAGATGCTACTGGTTTCCATTAGGATTGGACGGTGTCTCCTGTCACTAGACAGCAGCCCCTCTGGCTGATTATAAACGAATGGTGCTGATGGGCTCTGAAGGAAGTTTCATTAGTCCTGTCCATACCAGAGGAAAGTTTAATTCTTTCTGAAAAGTGTTTCCTAACATAGCTGAACTGTGTTAGCAAAACAAATTAGCTTGTCCTGGTCACTCTGCTAATGGCTTTCAGGGGCATATTCTCTTCCCACTGAAGTCAAAACCAAAACTCTATTGCATTCCAGGGATCAAGATTTAACTCTAACTGTTTCCGACAGTATTGTCAAGGAGAAGCATCTGAGAAATGTGTTTCACTCCACAACGCCTACCCTGACATCTAGAAGAGCGAACGTACCTCTTGATGTATTTTCTGGGTAGCTGCCAATGTATCAGAGGTGCATAAATATGGTCCCAAAGTTCATTCTTAACAGAAATCAAGACCATTTGTATACTACAGCAGTTACGAAGTAGAAATTCAAACCTCAGAGCAGAGGTGGGTTTTTATTTCTCTGTCACTGAAGGTGGAGTTTGGAGGCAGTGAGAAACAAGCGAATTTTGTGAACACAAGATTTTGAACCCTATTGAGTAATTAGGCTATCAGCTTATTCCTTACATTCCCTTGGCACAATAGTACTGTTTCCAGTGCAGGCACCTCTTGGAATGCCTCTAGAATGACCCAAGAGGATAATATCCCAGAGGAACAAACACAGGACAATTCTCAAGAACGTTTGTTTTTTTAAAAACTGACCATCAATTTGAGTGTAGTGACATTCCAGAAGTATTGGTTATTGTCTAGCTGATTTTCAGTGATGTATTTCTATAAGGAATGTGTAATTCAGGGTTTATAAAAAGTAAATACATTTTTTAAAATTGTTTTTTTTAATAAAATACACAATTATTTTGGTTGAATTATATAATAATTACCTTTAAGTATAATCATTGGAATAAAATAGTGTTGATGAGATCATATTTACAGGTTATGCATAGAAACATGACAATCTCAAGCAGAACTGCTTGTTTATTGGCTATTCCAGAATATCTACTGGAGAAGAACATCTAGCTCACAAAGTGATTTAGGAAGATGGAGATAATTTAGAGAGAGAGAGTTAGTTTGTCAACGTTTCTCTATTCCAAAACTTAGAAAGAGAAATTCTGCAAGACAAAAGCATTCATGCTATTATCCCTGAAAGACAGGAGACTCTGTATTAATCTCCATATTAGTAAGACTGAGAGCTATTAGTGGGCAATTCCATTTTCCATAATTCAAGAAACACTTCATTTTTTTTCCAAGACCTGTTTTGTTTCAAGTACGATGACAAAGTACCAGTGCCAAAGATTTACACGGTGTATTCAATTAATACAATACAAAGCAACTAGCAAAAGATGGAGATACTATGTTTTGTATACGTGCCTGTCAAAACATATGCTACAAGGTGAAGCTCTTTCAAATCCAAACTTAACATACTTACTAAAACCTATAACATACATGTGTGAAGCAATATGCTGATCTTACCAGGATGATTCAGAAAATGGACTTCCTTACTGGTGATAATAGATGTTTCTGGTAAGCGTCCACAAAATAAACGAAAGGCACAAATCCATGGCAAATTTTATGACCAACAAAAGGCTAACACCCAAAATCTATACTCTAAAATAAATAACAAACCTCCTAATTCCTTTGGCAGGGCTAAGACTTCAGTCTAAAGAATGATTTGTAGATCATCTCTGCTCAGTGAGATAAAAGGTGGTGTGACAGGAAAAAGAAAAAGATTAAAAGAAAGAATGGGACACCACCTAAAACCTTTAAGGCCATCTGTGATTCCACAGTAGCATGAAGAGGAATGCAAATATTCCTCCTGGAAGAAGAATAAAGACAGCTAAATCAGCTGCACAACTGCACAACTCAAAGCCCTCTAAGTTATTCCTATTTTAACATGAACTCTTCGTGAAGGGGAATGAAAGAAAAACTCGGTTAGCTTATTCTCTTCATTTTGTGGATTCACATTTTCCTAATCAAGGCAGAGCTCAAACATGAGGTTCCCAATACTGTGAAAAGAAGAGTATTTTCACAGTAAGAAAGGTATAGTAGACAGAAAGCAGGAAGTCTCATTACACAGCCTGTTCTGGGAAGTTTTCCAATCCAAGTTTTGGAAATGAAATACATGTTCATAATGATTTATTTCAGAACTTGTGGTTACTGACCATAACTAACTTAAGAACATTTGTAAGTCACCTGTCTGCAGAGAACACTGGCCTAAGACACAACTTTTGGAAAAGCATTGACCTGCTACATCTTCTATTGAAAAGGCTAACAGAAAACAGAAAGAAGAGAAATCAGCTTTAATGACTGGTTCAGAACTAGGAGGGTAGTAACGAGTAAGGTATTTTTATAGATATATATACACTATATAGATACACACACACATATATATGGGAACTTACATATAATTACATAATTATATATACTCATAGAGGAGCCACCACTCTGGCTCCTTCTGTAATGATACTAAATTCTCTAAAGCTGCTTGCACCAGTATTACAAAACATTCAGAGTTCATGCTAGTATGAAAAACCAGGACTTAAAAAATAAAAGTTCCTCTTAGGTCAGTTGGGGAAAAAGTTCTAACAATGTGACACTATTATACAGCAGCGGGTGACAAAATCTAGACTGACTCACAGCACTCAAGGGAACTCTCCCAAGTTTTACTGTATTTGGTGAATGTTTAGTGCAGAGTTATCCATTCATTCTGGTTAGACAATATCATTAAAAAGTAAAATAACAAAGGTGAAAACCTATGAGAATACAGCACGCATTTGAATGCAAAATAAAAATGCATGTACTACTCCATTCAGATTCACAGTAGTGGCAAATTGTCCTAATAAATCAGTATTTCGGTTTGAAATATATAAAGCTATAGCTATCGCAAGGAAATACATTTTTTTAGTTGCGAGAAGTGTCTAGCTATGCGTCTAGCTTCAGTAAACTTTTAACATGCTTCTGCATATCAACGAGGGATATAGATTACCAGATTTTCATTTGCCAGTTTACTGCAAAGCAGACATATGATTCAATCTTTAGAAGGTGGCTCACTTTAAAATCTAATCTCACATTCATATAGCAAGTCCTAATGAGCCCGCTAGGAGTAAACAAATTAGTCTCCAGGATGTATTATGCATTAATTAATCAGACTAATAGTATTATGAAATGTGTAATAGATGAAAATTAGTTCCAAGTACAGTACTTGCATTGAAGAATGAAAATAGAAGAATTAGAGCATAATAAAAGTACTCTCAAATTTCTACCACTGTCAGCTAAATCAACTATACTTAATTAATGACATATATTTCTCTTCCATTTAACTGCATGTTTTGGTGAGACAAACTACTATTTCTCATGCTGTTTTATTCTTGACTGCCATATTAAATTCACTTTTTGAAAAATCACTGTTGGTAATCACGGTGAGATATCTAACCTTGCACTGACCCAACTATAACAGCTCAGCATGCGGCATATAAAGTCACTTCAATCCAAAAGGGTGGAAACAAGGGAGTACCACTCTTACTGCAGTTCTTTAACAGAAGAGCTTATTTGGCCCTGAGCAGAAAATCTGAAAAGTGCACTTATTCCTAAACAAAATGTACACAGCACTGAAAGACCTGGAGTTTCTAATAGAAACTGGAAGCTGGAGAAGCTTGGGTCCTTAATAGGGAGATGCACTGTATTTGTTCCTCTCTTTTCCTCCTTGATTGTGAATGATCTAACTTTTAAAAAGATACTGGAAAAGATCCCACAGGAGAGATAAGATCATTAAACAGATATATTGCATATACTTGCAACTGTTTCCATTGATGTGTTGCCACGATCTTTTACTTGGTATGACACTAACGCCTAACCACCCGAGCCTGTAAGGGCCACACTGTGTCAGGCTGCATTCAAAGGCAATCCACACTCCGCTGAGCACGGCACCTAGACATAGGCAGCCGAGAACAGAACAGTATACAGGCAGAGACATACAGCAGTTTTCCTAATGTGAAAGTGCTGGGGAAAAAGCCAGGAAGCACTAAACTCCGCATACTAAGACAGACAGGCACATCATGTCGATGTTTCACTAAATAAATAGGCGCGCGTGCCAGACCAAATCTCACCCGGAATGAATATGGTGGGAGAAACAGGGTAGAGGCATCTCTAAGACGACAGGCATTACTATATTCATCAGGTAAATATTTTAAACTGCCATCAGTCAGTTTTGCAATCCTTCTGGTGTTTTCAGTCTTAACCACCTCTTAAACAAAAGTCTTGTTAACCTGCATTTTGTTTCTTTCTTTAGTAATGTGAGCTAATGCCTACAGGAGACAGGACGAAGAGAAACAAATGCTCCAATCATTAATTCTGTCCAGAACTCTCTAAATGTAAATAAGTCCACTTAACTACCAGCCTGCCCCAGACTTCTCATTTCAATAGAACTTGCTCATAGCTATGCCTAAATCTGGCTTACCATTACAAATCAAAAAAGTAAATGAATAAAAGGCCAACTCCTGTTCTAAGCCACTTCAAAATTATCGTTGGCTGCAGAGAGGGATAATTTAAAGCAGAAACATGAGCTGTGGTTTTCTCTTTAGAATAACTTGGAGTAATACGCAGACCGGCTTTCTTACCTGAGCTTCCTGAGGTGCTTTCAATATCCAGCTCTGTCAGCATTTTCCCTGCAGGCAGCTGAACTCCAACTGAATTCAGGTTGCCTACAACCATCATCTCTCTTCATAGCAGATAGCATAATACCCCTTTAGGAAAGACCTGTTTGTCCAGCTACAGTCAAATGATACTGCCTTTCCTAAGGATAGGAGAGATGCGCAAACCCATCAGAGCCCTAGGACCTTTTTATACACCGCAGATTTTCTCAAATAGAGAACAAAATCCATTCCCCCCGGATTTTCTTCCAGACTCAGTTCCCATCAGCATTCCAGCATTAAAAGCAACTGAAGCGAACCACAATGCCACCTTGGCAGAGCAGAGGCAGGGCACCGCTGCCCTTCCCCATTACCCCCCACTGTGTCAACACACAGCCACAGTGGGAGACAGAATGAGCGCCATGCCTTCACCTTCAAGAAGGGACTCTGGCCTCAAAGCTGTTACGGCTGCCAATATGCATGGGCAGTGTTCAGCAACAACATTAAACAGAAACTTCTCATAGGCAGGAGTAAGTGAAAGTTAAGGAACTCAACTTCTATGCACTTTCAATAGGAACTGGATGCTTAACTGCCCTTACGGTCTCTAAAAATCCCCTTCTCAGCGATGAAACTTGGCTGAGAATGGCAAATATTTCAGTTGCTGTTATTATTGTTTATGATTTTCTATCTTATTAGTCACAAGTCATATACATTGACCTAACTGCAGTAAAAATCTATAGTTGTAAATACAGGCAGATTTTAATGGTAGTACTTCATTCAGTCAATGATTAATATATGATGTACTATTGAACGCTGTCACAATAAACAAAACATTTTTACATAGTATCCTAAAAGATGAACTATGATTATTTCAAATTAAAATCCATGCAATAAAAAAGTAATTTACCAATTAACATTTCACTTCCCCACTTCATTAGAACAGACGGCTGTACTAAGAAGTCAGTTCAAAGAACAAAGCAGCATCTGCGATGGGGCAGAGCACACAGGCACACAGACCCCAAACACCCCTGGAAAGACTCACTCTGCAACTGCAGGGTACACAAGAGAAGGCTATGGGGTCTGTGGACTTAAACCTGTACAACCAACAGCCAAGTACAGTCCTGTCTTCCTACAGTGCAAACTTCTCTTACACCACTTGTCTAACTCCACTGACTCCAAGGAAATTTTAGCTTTTTTACACCAGAGAAAGGACAGAATCAGACCCAGTCACAAGCAGAGGTGTCTAAACACAGGTGAGAGTAGGCTCGGCCACTAAGCAGTGCAGCAGGGCTGACTCCAATAAACAGAGAACAAAATCATGAAGAGCCTCAAAAACTGGCAACCAGATTTTATATGGCACCCTTAACTTCATGGAGAGTCAATACATTGATTTCAGGACCACGGCACAACAAGGCTTGGAGCAAGAATGAAGCCAGAGCTCAAACCAAAGTTCTGGGAACAGCCTTAGTATTCCAGTGTTACATATTCAACATATAAGCTTAAGGGAACAAAAACCTATTAACTTAAAACCTATCTCCTATTGACTTAGGAGGGATGTATATTTGTGGAAGAGAGGACTTGTAGTACAGACTGAAATAAGCAGAATAACTCTTGCATTAAATCATCCTGTTATTTTAAGAAAAGGTTAATTTGTAAAACAAATTGAGCTTCATTAGGGACTAATTGACTGGAAAATTTTCTTTAAAAATGTCTTCTAATTATACAGGTGAAAAAAAATCTTTTCAAAGCACTTTTATAATTAAAAATCATCCTTGATCAATTTCTTTTAACATTTAGTCACGAAAAAGTGCTACAGGAGGGTTTAGCCAAGAGTTGAGCGTCATAGTCTGCACCACTGCAATAAATATAACAGATAAATGTATAGGTAAGACAATGTCTGTGACTGCTGGGAATAATCTAGAAAGAAATCCATAAGCAAGTTCAAACTATTGAAGGAAAACACAAGCTTTTCTGTGCTGGGGCTGGAGTGATTCAGCAGAGATTGAATTCTCTTTTCACAACTGTAAAATGAATGCCCAAGGCAAGACGACTCAGCTCACTAGGAAATATCCTCCTCCAAAAGTTGCTTTAGACTCCTCCTCTTCACCACGTCTCTCAGTGCCTGTGGCACTGAACAGGAAGACCTTGCTTGTGGCTTAAGTTTGGCTTACCTGATTCAAAGCAGCTGGTCCACAGTTTCCATTTTGGAACAACTTCCAGAACAAAACCAGCACCTGAAAACTGACTGCTTTCATTCTCAGAGCTTCAAGCACTATTCCCACAGCCTGAGTGAGGTCTGTTTCTTCACTGCTTTGCACTTTGCTTAGCCTCTCTCAAGAGTATGTAAAATGTAACGCTCTGAATACTTCAGATGACGAATCCTTTTTTATTTCTTTACCCAGTTAGGACTTCACTTCCTAGAAAATCTTCACTAGTAATTTCACTTGTAATTGCATAACGTAGTATAGTAGGGGTTTATTTCTACCATATGACTGCAGAAATAGTATCAGTAGCTAACGCACGCTGATTGTAAAAATATGCTCCACTTATTCCTATTTGTTATAGCACCGAGAAATTATAGATTCAAAAAGATTATGTCAATATCTAAGGATCCTGTTTTATATCATCAGTTATACAATGAATTTTCCGGCCTAAATTTTAAAATTCTTTCAAGCACCGTTACCCTCCATAGTCAAGCAGATTGTCAAAAGCAGTGAGATCTATAATCACTGGGAGGTGGCTAGAAAGGCACTTCATATCTAGTATCAATTTCAGAATGAACTTGTGTTGCCTTGATAAGAACTGCAGCATGCTTTACAGTTAGAGCTTAGAAAGGGGGGAAAAAGGATAAACTCCCCCAAAAATGCACAAAGACGACAACAGTATCATGTAGCAAGTTTCAATATTAGATCTAAAGAGTTAATCCTCTGTCAAGGCCTTGTATCAAATTAAGAGATAGTAGCTTTGGGTAGGCCCATTAAATAGACACCCCCACACACACTCGTACTAAATTAGTATGCTTTAAGGCATCAGCGTAAATATCAGGACCGCTCCTTTTTCACTGCAACAAAAAAAACCAAGTTGGACTATTAAACTCTCTCATTTGCAAGCATATCCTCAAGGAATATGCTAGAAGTGCCATTGGTCTCAAATTCATTTAGCGAACCACTGCAAATTAGTCTCTTTCCTATGTAGTGGAATCGTTAATACGGGCAGAATCCTCCTTCATGTATTGTAAGAGAAAGAGATGGACACAAAACCAAGAACTGTGAACACTCACCAGCTCTGGAAAATAAAGGGTCAGAGTTCCAGTCTCCAAAAGAGTGGAATGACAAGAGAGCACTATATAAATACTCAAAGTAAAATAAAGGACAGAAGAAACAGGGAACATGCAAGATTTTGTGTACAGTGATTAGCAGTAGGTGCTCTTTGTATGGCGGGAAGATCTTTTTGGAAGCTCAAGATGTTGTAGAAGCAGTAACAGAAAACAGGCAAAGAATTTTTAAAAAGTAAGGCAGACAGAAAAGGTCAGAGATTTATTTTATTTCATTTTTCCGCCACTCCTTTCTAAATGTATACTGTATGTTAGACTGTAAATAATCCTGAGAAGAATGTGTTTCCCTTCATACATAAAGAGCCTCAGTTCTCTTTTTGTGTACTATTAAAAAAAAAAAGTAGTAATAATGATGAATAATGGCTCCAAGCTTACCCGCATGGGTGAGTCTATTTTCAGACCTGGAAAGTGATTGTGTGGATTCAGGCACAGCACGCAGCGCTTTTCCATAATGAATCCACCCAGTTTGTTTTGGAATGTGACCTCATTCTGGTTAAATTAATTAAATCAAAGTCTGCAAGTCAAAGCAGTATCTGCTTGCATCTGATTTTTGAAAAATTTCTAGACCTTTGGAGCTCCTAGCTTGTTGTTGATCACGTAAAGTGTATAGTATGTATTTTCACATATCTGTTAGCTTTTACATATGTACCCTTGTCTGTATCTTCTGATTTAATTTTTAATCATTCTACTGAATTCACAATTATTGTAAAATGAATGGAAACTTCAGTAAATTCACAAAGAATCTGGACCTAATTCTAAAATTCCAATTTCGCTGACAAAGTAAAGAAATAACTGAATGAAAAAGATTGGGGAAAAAAACATGGAAAAAATAAAGCGTTAGGTAACCATTTTGAAATACAATAGCAGGTGTCATCCTCTCATGATTCACGAGAACAGTATTATTTTTGTCTTTTGCTTTTAGAAATCTGAAGTTTGACTATTAGTCTTTGTTCACTATGTTTCCAGAGTAAAAATTCTAAAGGAAGTTCTTTAAGTACAGGATTCTGGTCCCTCTGATATGCTTTTTTTTTGTAAGATTGTTCTTATTTGCATTGGGTCCCTGTCTGGGCTTACCTGCTGGGATGAACAAAGCACAAACATGACCAGAAGTGAGGGCAAAATCACAGCAGCCTGGACTTAGGTTAGCTTAAGGTGCAAGCAATCTTTTCCCCAATATAAGGCACAAATAATGTAGAATAATTTATCCCTGCCATAGTGTGAAGAAAGTCCTTGGATAAAGACAGAGAAAACTTTCTGATGTAATTTTAGGGAAAGTAAAGTGTGTTTTTAAGTAAAACAGGTTATTGCTTTGCTTGTTTTCATTTTTTCTCTTACATCCTTTAGAAACATTTGGGGATTTTTGGATACTGTGAAAGGCTTGTTTTCTTTACACTTGACTTTAACCGACCTTGAGTCGAGGGCGATTTCAAAATGATTAGGTAAGAATAAGGTGTTCCTTGCCTTAGGGTGTGCAGATCTACAAACTGAGCACCAGGACATCCCAACACCAAGTACCCAGGTGTTGGAACCTAGCCTGGTTTCCAGAGTATCAAAAAGTGCTCTTTAAGATGCCTAATGGAGATTAGACAATAAAATCTATAGAAGCATCCTAAAGAGCAGGCTAAGACAAAGATCAAGAAAGAGGGAGTTGTCTCCAGCTGTAAAGCTGTATCAAAAGAAAGCTTTCTCGTAGCGGGCTACTGCAGAGAACATTTGAATACCACGGGCATTTGGGGGCAAGACACCATTTTTGTCTGTTATGCATGTGACATAAGGAATGGTTTATCCACAAGAACACTAATACAAGGGACATTGTTCTAAAGAAATAGAAGGGTGTGAATTTGCAGAAGGAAACTGCTAAATAGAAAAGATTTGGCATAGTAAAGGACTATTGCCTAAATGAAAAGCTAAAGTTAGAATAATATGAACTGAGAAATGTCTCTCTGTGAAAGACAGCTAAAACAAGTAGTTGGACTTAAAAGATACCTGGAATTCAATCAAATGGCCTATGAAGAGCAGAGTGCTCCAAAAGGCTAGAAAGCATTTAAAATTATGCTAAATGAGCTGCTGAGAAAGCCTTTGTCCCTGAAAGAATAGCCTCAGGTTGGGACAATCAGGAACGGTATAAATTAGCCCATGATATGGAAACCTGGAAGTCTTGGAAGTTGACTGACCCAGAGGCAAAGCAACTCATCCAAGAGACCACGCGATTTTGTCAGACTCTATTCGTAGTGTAACAAAGGATTATATAAGTGAGGAATAAATGAATTTTATTTGAAGAATAAAATAATAGCAGATGATCACAGAGGTCTTCCTTTAAATTTGAAGGCGATACTCTGTTTTCAGCCTCTCGCGGTTAGGGACTACACTAGCTTTACCACCTGCTTAAAAAGGATTTATTAAGAAAGGGTAGAATCTCCCAAGGCTGTACTTCCCAGAAACTCCAGAACTTCAAGACACAGGACAGATTAGTTTCAATATATTATATCCCTGTTAAATATTGGCAGCTGAGGCATGGAATAATGAAGACACTTATTCAGAGTCAGAAAAGGACAAATCCAAAGAGCTTTTCTGTTGTTAAAATTAAGTTAATGACAACCCCATGCATATGCCTTGTCAGACTTGAACTTGAGCTTCTTCCATGAACTGCATGCAGACATATTTGCATGGGATTTATTTCGACAGACAAGAGCAGGTACTCTACATCTCTTTTTCAGAATAAAAAGATTGAATGTACCTACTTTTTTTTTTTTTTTTTTTTTTTTTTAGAAAAATGAGGCACTTCATTAAAAAATGTGACCGGATTTATACCTTGTAGCATATTAGAGAATGTGGATCTTGGAGATTCCAAAAATATGGAGCTATTTTCAAAACTGCTATTCACCAGATTGAATTCCTGGAATCTTTCACCATAAGGCATGTTTTTCAGTACCTGGTCATCCCCATAGTTATTCTATTTATTTAAAATCTGGAGAGAATTAGTAGGCCTATAACCTATGTATACAGAATCAACATATTATCCCTCTGCTACTCAGTTTTCCTCTATTTACATACCCAAGCATAACGTATGTCCTTTTTTCCCAGGATATTGCAATGGCAGCTGAGATTCAGCTATTTCTTCACTGCAATTCCCAAATATTGTACAGTTTGCTACTTAATATAATTACTTATCTTGATGGGATGACTTACGCTAGGTAAGCCAATGGCTACAGACATGGCTATCTGACCAAATTTCAGAAATTTCCATCACTTCATTTTCTATTACAGGTACCTCTGAATCTTGGCTGGTATTCAACTTCATTTGAAAAAAGGTAGTTTTTTCAGTGTATAGTTTTTTTTTTTTTAATTGAACTTGTGAAAAAAACTTAGAAAAATTATTTTGTGTGTATATACACATGAAAATTACATGTGAAGACACATATTAAGAATTTGTGATGTCAATGAACACTTCTCAGTACTTTAAAGGCAGATTCCCCTTTCTCATCTCTTCTTTACAAATAAAATTTCTAAATGCTTAAATAAAAACTCAGCTTGTTGAGCCAACAGTTCAAACTGAATGAAAGGAACGGGCTTGTCAGAAGCACTTGTAGTGTGGAAAGTGCTCTGAATAGCATTTGCTCCCTTCTGATCTCCACTGCAACTTCATGCATGGCATTTTACACTACTCTTAAAATGTAGAACTAGAATCACAGGAAAACGATAATAAAATGTGTTGAATTTCTGTGTTAATATCTAAGCTTTCACCTTCTTTGTCCACAGATTCTCCAAATGACAGATGGACAACTGCCAAATGGACATCCTTTTTGTAAAGGTCACAGTTCACTTTCTTCTCTTAAATGAGCAGAAGGCGGTTTCATAGTCTCAAAGATCAAGACTATGGCAACTGTTCAGAACACAAACCAAGCAGAAGTTATAAATCAACTGCACAAGGCTTATTTTTAGTAAATAGACAATGATGAAGCTAAATTTGCCTAGATAAATAGTGATTATATAGGGTATAAGCCCTTTCGGATACATGCATGCAAGCTTCATTAATATTAATGAAGCTGCATATGCCTTGAGAAGACACAATCATTGTTCACTGAACTAAATGCTCTACCTAGTCCTCAAACATAAAGATACAAAGACAGTAATCACTTATTAGCTCATTGCATATAGGCTGGTGGAAATAAAGCACTGCTATTTTAGCAGCCCTCTGATGGAATGCCCTGATTGTAATCTCCCGAAACAGTGTCCCTTGCAACCATTTCAAAGCAGTTAAAATCTTATTGGCATATTCAAAGTACCTACTGCAGACAGGGGTAGCTGTCACTAAGAAACCAATGAAGTGATTTGCATTTGGAGTGTGATTGTGAAGCAGCAACATAATACACTGTGATTAGGAGACTGAGTGAACCACTTCTAAAAAGAAGAAAAAGAACAGGATTAAAACTTAATATGACATATATTTTGGGTTCACTTTTTCTACTCTGTTGGCCCAAAAAGTCTGGGAGTCCACTACTACATGTCCAGTTCCAATACACAGCTAAGCGGATGGGAACCTAGACCCTCTGCTGAACTTGATAGATCTCTACTGATTTACATCACTGACAATCTGGATCAAGAGTCATAGCATAGCTCCCATGTGTTGTGAGCAAAGTAACATGGAAGCTACTTAACTTCCGTTTGACTGTATGATTCAGCTTTAGAAATAATTATTTAGTTTTGGTGCTGATAAGAGCATATCCTTGTGAATGAAGCTGGTTTTACCCACAAGAACGGTGGTAAAAACTTGACTTTATACGGTCATATTTTTTCCCCCAAAGGAAGTTATCAATGTTCAGATTCATAATGTGTGCTTTGTATTTGAATCAAAAAAGCAATCAGTTACCAAAATTCACCATTACCCTCTTGGCAGATCCTTTGACACGGACAGGACGTAAACATTATGATTTATTCTCAACCAGCAACGCTGGTTCCACCCCTTGAGAGGTGGCATGAGTTTATTGCTTATTTATAACCTGCTGTGCATCATATGTTATCCTCCCTTAAAGTGTGAATGAACGGGTGGGAATGCAGGGGACCATGTTACATTTTTCTGGCTGCTGCTTCTGGGGCAGGTGTAACCCACTGAAAGGAAGAGGGGACTGGATGGGTCTTCCTCTGCGCGCAGCTGAGATTGGGGGTGGGGATGGATGGGTGACCATTTTTGCACTGGGGCAAGTGAGACATTCAGACTGGTAGAACCTATAGTTCAAGCAGAGAGGAGGAAATCGCTAAATAAAACAAGGAACAAAACTAGGTCTCAGAAGTTATAAGGATAAAGGGACTTTTCCAAAGAATCTGAACAGATGTAATGAACTCGTTGCCAATGAGTTGCTGGACTGAAAGTGTGGAGGAAATAACCGCCCCTGCAAGGTACAATCCTTTGTTATCTTACCAAGCTGATCGCGATTTCATGATTCTAGCAGATGTTTTAGTAGAACTTTGCCTCTGAGATTCAAGGTCCTTTTGGGGGCACTTGCTTTAAAACGAGAAAGTGCGGTAAGATCTATGCCAATGATGAGTTTGGACCCTGCCATATCTCTCTTGCTCTGAAGCAGCGTTTATAGACTAGGTGAAACTCTAACAGTCATATCTTTACAGCCATGTTCACTGAATGACTGCGCTTGAGCCCTGGGACGAAATACCAGTGTGTCAACTCCTATGTCAATATATTCTAGTCCTTCCCATATTATGTGTTCACAGCCCACTGTCCCTCCTTCCTCTCCACAGTGAATCACTACTTGTAAACAGCTCCACACTAATGAAGCATCACTGGAAAGTGTTGCGGGACCCAAGATGACAGGGCAGTGTTCCCTAAGGGCCAAAATTCAAGTGCTTCATTGTGTTTTCAGACTTTGACATACGAGCACAAAGTGGTTGGAAATGTATTATGGAGTTTACAACTGCATAAGCTGAAGGGTAGACATGGAGTTCTCATATTCAAGAACATGGTTAAATTCTAAATCCCCCCTGTAAGCTCACAATTACGCACATATACAAATGAAAGTAAGTGGTTTTTCCTTACTGTTTTTGCTATTCAAAGTGTTAGCCAGCAACAAAGCTTAGGAAATACTAACAGCATTCACTAGAACAGGTGCTCGTCTCTTCTCTCTCAGCAGCGTTTCGCAAAGAGTAAGAAATGTTCCCTTTACAAATATGGCGACAGCAATATGTTGGGATATTGCACTGCTTTTCAATCTCAGCTTTACTTTTAAAAACTGCATAGGTAATTTCTAAACATTATGGTTGCACAGAAAATAATCAAAATGCTCAAAAGTTACCTGTGTAACCAATGCCTGTTTGTGTTTGTAAAGAACCCACAGGAGGAGTCCGGAGATGTGAATTCCCCACTGAGAACAGTAGGTGATAATTCACATGACAATAATGTAATGATACCCTCTGGGAGTAGTAACATGATATGTTTTCTTTTGGGAAAACCAAGAAGAAAAATTTCCACCCTCCTGCTTTTCAATGACTTTTTCTCATGCCTAGGCCAATTTGCTGGTCTTCAGCTATTTGAGGGGCTGTCTAGAAATTGCATCACTGAAATGAGCATAGAAAACATTAGAAAAGACAGAAGAAAAGAAAAAAGAAAGTTACTGGACCCGACTTAATGAACAGGCAGCAAGAAGAGAACTTTATACATGCTGGGAGTCAGTGGGAGTCAGCTGGTTCCAGTGACAACAACAGCAGAACTCCTACTGACTGCACTTTTACATCTTTTTCTGTTTGGTTTTTGGTTTTGTTTGTTTGTTTGTTTTTTAAACAGGATTGACAAGCAATTTTTCATTTTCAGCTATGTTAATATGCTGGAGCATAGACTTGGTGAGCTGATGATGGAACGTGGTGATACCTACCTTGTAATGCCATGCATGGTGTTGCTTTATAACATGATGATTCTGTGGAGACATGGCGGAGTTTTAAATGGCATTATACTGTATTTGCCAAACTATACTGCTAAATCCTAATCCTATAGGCCTTACTAAATTGCTCATTGTTGTAGCAGATGCACAAAAACTACAACAACCATGTTCATTACGTTTGGTTGTTGAGTCTTTTGGGGTTTTGGTGGTTTTTTTTTTTTTTAAATGTCTGATGTTTTATCTACATGTAACGTTGCAGGTGTTGAAAGTCTGGATTGGTCAGACTGGATCAGAAAAGCATCCCATGAGGCCATTTCCTAGTCTCTTCAGTGACTTGAAAATTCTTGCATTAGGCTTCTCTATTTACTACGATATTACTATAATTTTCTGGTAGTCTGGAAGATAGGAAATGTGTACAGTGCTTATACAACGACACACACTATCCCATTACAAATTATATTACAATTTAAACACTTTGTGTAACACCACCCCAGGAGAAAAGGGAAGGGAGGATGATATAAATTTTTTTTAGAACTGACAGAGTATCACTATGTATCAGCTTGTTATTAAAACAGAAAAGCGTATTTCAGAAATACATAGGCTAAAGCTTTTCATCTTCGTTCCTTGAATAGCAGCAGGTAGCTTTATATCTCAGGCCAACTATCTACCACCACTCTTCACAAACTGCTAAAAACTATAATATGAATGTTGATGAAAAGTGTAACTGCATCTGATTTTAAAAATACACAGTTTCTTACTTTATCATTTCAAGACAGTAAATCCCTCAATAAAAGAACAGAAAATCTTTCTGTGACAAAAGCAATACCCCAAACAAACAGCCAGTAATTCAGCATCAGAGTAACTTCTTCTGTCAGTACAATGCAATAACTGTCTAAAAAAAGACTGCAATTATGGCATTAGTTAGGGAGTAAGATGAAGGTCCTCACCACACACAAAGGGCATGAGTTTAAGGTCCAAACTGCAAGGTGCGTTAGGGAACATAAACTTATTTTTTGCTGTAAACTGCTGGACTTTCCATGCAAAAAAAACCAGCCAAAAAAACCCATGCAACTATAAAAAGCTTTTTCATAAATAACAAACAAAAACAAATAGCCAGCAAATAAAATAAGAAATGATCTTCCATTGCTAAGCCACAGCATAACTCTCTGGATTAATACTTTTTCTGGTCCTTAAAAAGATCCAGACAGTTATCAGCAGTGGAGAGTTAAAAAAGTCTGGTATAAATTTTTAAAAATGAGTGATTCAGACAAAAAAAAAAAAAAAAAAAAATCAAAGAATACATCTAGGTTTCAATTATTTTATACATGCAGTAAATAATAGTATGTACGTATATATCTATCCTAAAATATATAAAAAGAAAAATAACAATAATCAATGAAGAGATTCCAATTAGAATCTACTTTTAAGTTAAACTTTAGTGTCCTGTGAGAGGTAAAGGTATATCAAATGTGCATCAAAATTTTAACACTGTTCTTTCAAATGTAAATTCTTCTACAGGAGTGTTATTGCTATACAACTTTCAAGAGAAATTAAATACAAAGTTACTATAATTATATATTTTAAGAAGGGGGAAAATATTTCACTTGAGTTTGTTCTATGACTTCCCACACAAAAGTAACACCACAGATAAATAAAATACTAACTTGACTTTTGTAAACATACTTCAGTTTCACAGTTCAACACAGAATAAGCCCATTGCTCAGAAAGGCAAAGGAACAAAATTAGGGAACCAACATTCTAAAAACTGCTGATAACTCCAAATTACTCTGTAGTATTCTTTTATGTGCACTTCTATTGGTGTAAAATCCTCATTAAAAGACTGCTATCACCATCACTTGTAGTTTAGATTACAGGTCCCTCTGAAGTGAGATGGAAAAGGATAGAAGCTTTTTGCTGTTTTGACACAAAATGTAGCATCTCTCTTATCTAGGCCCGAAAGTTTCTGGGTGAGTTCTCAGTGTTTTTTCCAAATGGCATTTAGTGCTCCAGCAACCTCTCCTGACAGCACAGACCATCTTCTGAAGGACTCATTTCTCCACCTCCTCCTCCCTTTCCACCAGTCTTTTACGGAAATCATCTTTCCAGAATATAAAACTACATTGATAGACATACTGACTATTTCTGTATCCCTTTATATGATTTATTCTCGCCTCTTTCTCATAATCTCATAATACCAACCATAGTCTACTAATCTCCATTCAAACAGTAAAAGAAAAGAAATAGTGCTCTACTCTATTTCCTGCTCACCCTGGGTTTGAAACTGCTAGTTATGGAATAAAGTACTCTCTGCGCAAACAAGGTTCTCAGGATACTGACCCTAAAAAAACGTAGTAGAGATGGACAACAATAAGAGCTTCTTGGATCCCGGTTTACTATAGAAATCATCAGCCTAGAAGAATGTGTGCCCTAAACGTGAAAATAAAACCTGTTTTCTCCCCACTGGATTTGGATCACAAAGCAAAAAAATCATGTAAATATACTGTTTACTTCAAACACTGCTCCCTACTTTGTCACTCCTTCAACTCCTCCTTTCAACTCTTTCTTCCAAAGCTCCCATTACTTTAAATACACAGAAACTCCATCTCAATACCTCACAGTAAACTGGTAATTCAGAGTAAATCTTGATAGACTGCAGGCTAAAGGAAGAGCAGTATAAATGAAATACTGTTGGAGAGTTGGTTAGTTTTTAAGTAGGAGTGATTACAAATGTTCTCAGGGGCTGTTGGAGAAATAGATCGTTGGGGATTTTTGAGAAAAAAGTCTTCGTTCTTTTAAATTGATAGACTTCTTGAAAATGTATCAATTGGAAGGAAGTTTCACTGCAAAGAAATACCAGACCGGAACGTTCTGCTCTGAGATCGCGGATGGCCCAGAACAATTTTTCAGGTCCCTTCCAAGCCTGTATTCTGATTACTGTCATCCTCATCAGAAGAAAATGTTTGCATTCTGGTTCGGAACTAACGTGATAGTAAATTAGTAACTTAATGCAGACAAAATTCTATCTCAACATTTGCTTTTATCTTTGTGGAACTAGATCACATAATGATTCTTAACAGGCCCCTTAACACCTTTTACTTGTTTCCCCTATATCAGCATTATTGATACTGAAATTTTAATTAAGGAATTCTACATTTCCAACAGAGTAGGATTTTTAGCCATTCATTACTCCTAATGATACAGAGTAGAATTTGATTAATTCTCCTGTTTAATTTATTTAAACACATTAGAACCTTTAGAGGTATTGAGGAAATTTTATTGGCAACAAACTGTTTTGGAAGAAGAACAATAGCAGAATGTTATTGATCCCTGTGGTTTTTCAGATTAAATATTTTTTTTCTTGGAATATCTGAGCAAGGAAACACTACCAGAATTTCCTACAATTATTCTAAAAATGGCTGAGAAAGGAAAGATAATGGTAAGGAAGCAGCACTGGCCTCGGGTACATTAACACTAGAGTTGTCTGAAACATTTACTATCAAAACTAAAAATCTCTAAAATGCCTAAAATTAGAAGTCTTACCATTTCTTTGTAAAGTATCTAGATGGATGCTACTTAATGATATTCCTTGGATATACCAACTACTAAATTCAATCTTCCTCCTATTTCAATGTTGGACTGAATATTTTGTTAGTGTTTGCACAGACATCTGTAAAACATACCAATTTGGCAAATAAAGTACGGATTATGAAATAAGAAATTACTCTAAACTAAGCCACCTCCCATCAAATGTTCAAAGACCACCAAAATGGGTCATTCCGACAGATGCGAGGCTTCTTTGAACCATTTGTGCAATATCTTCTAGCAACTGAAAACATTTCCAAATTTAGGTTTGAAACAGTCTTTTTCATTTACTGCTTTCTCCTTCAGACTGTCACTTTTGATGAGTAAGTGTTTTCCTACAGAAAAATATTCTCCAAAATATACCAGGCTACCTCTGCTTACCGATCTCATGAGAAGGTGCAGAAATCCAAATTTGAGCCTGCTTCACTTAGAATTTTAAAAAAGTTCCAACCAGGCAGAGCATACCCACCGATCTGAAAGTCAGCTCCATTGCAGGAGCCCTATTAGAATGAAATGCTCTACAACTGTGTATAAAAAACCCGACTTACAGACACCGCATTTGTGAAACTCTTCCAATTGCATTTGTCCTGTCTGAAATGCAGCTGCTTGCTCTGAAGACAGTTAGCTTTCTGTAAATAGCATAGCATCCAACTCTGTTTAGCATGTGGCAACCGTTTTGATTAAAAATATAATCTGAACTATTCTTTCTATATAACCTTCTGTAGGTGTTAACTCTATTTAGGAAGCACTGCACTAACCAATCATTTTCAAAATCTTTAAGGCGAAGCAGCCCAATTCCCGTGCAGTTCTGACCACAGAAATGTCTTCAGCCTTTTGATCTAGCAACTTTGTTCTGCAAGATGCAGGAGAGTCTGGCACTGATCCAGCCATACACACGAACTCCAGCTTAACTTCTGATAGATGAGTAACTCTATGAAAGCCAAAGACTATTTATATGCTCATAGTTAGGCAGAGTACAAGCTTTTAAAGGTTTCAAAGGCTCTTAATTGAATAGCTGTACTGCCACACATAATACCCTTGAAATGGGAGTATTCATTTTCATGAGGACTCTCCACAGAACTAGAAGTTTACAGAAGTAGGTTGTTTGTTCTCACGAATTTTATTTGTATACTGTGAATAATGTCTATTAATAATATACTCTGCTTAGTGTGACTGATATAGAAATAAGAGCTTCTTGTACGAATCAAGGATTGCAGAATCGGGTCCTTCCTTTTGTTGTGCTGTATTAGCAGAAGAACAAGAGAGAAAGAAATAAGTTGTTTTTAAAACCAGTGGGGAATGTGATAGCCTTTCTTTTTAACCTTGGATTTATTCACTTTGATGTTGAGTGTATATAAGATTAAGAAATGCTCAATCTCTTGACTATTAAACCCTCTGCCTACTTGTAGCTGATGATTCATGGCTTATTGTTTCTCTAATAGTTCACAGTTAATTGGTATGGTGAAGAATTAAAGATTAACTGTCAAAATGTAAGTGTCAGGACTTTTTTTTTAAGAGAAAGAACAGAAAATATCTGCAGATGAAGAACCACTATCTAAATAACCTCACACAATATCTACACAGCTACAAAATCAACCTTTATACCATTGCACAAGTGAGAATGCTTTTAAATAAGGCAGTTTCAATTTTATAGCATCCCATAACTTGCAATCAGCAGCTCTTTAATAAAACTGAAATAAGCACCTCACAGTCAATGGCTATTTCTTATATTTTTTTGCACAACCAAAAATAGGATTCACATTAAACTGAAAATTGGGTCATGCTTCAGCACACAGTAATTTGACCTAAAGATAACATTCCTATCCCACAGTTATAAGATGTGCCTTTCAGACAATGAAAACATTTAAGAACTACAATTTTAGGTAGTTTGTATAATGTAAAAATGTCTGTCATGCTCCTGGAATCCAAAATATAATGAACCCTTTCAGTCTCGGCTGTATGTAGCACCGTGTTCCCACAGAACAGACAGTAGTATTGTATCATGGCATAATGTCGGCATAAGAGAGAGCACACAACAGGAAAAATGACATGTCTGATTTCATCTGATGGTTTATTTCTTACTAATAATCTGCAGCAAAACTGAATTTACAATTCGTAGGAGGTAAGACAAGTCTTTATTGGTGCATGGTTGCACCATGAGAAAAGTCCTCGATTCTTTGATCATGGCAAACTTTGTAGCACCCTGAAGGCATGTTTCACTCAGCTCAGGTTGATCAGGGAGTATCCAGATCAAGAAACAAAACACAGGTCATCTACCAGGTACCACAGGCTTGCAAGCCAGTCGCTGACATGTTTAGAGAAGAAGAACTTAGGGCAAAAGCAAATGAGGAAAAGGGAAAGCAAAAAACCCCCACAATTTCTAAGAATAAAGATGCAAAGAGAAATAAGAAAAAAAAGACCATTAATATCACAGATAACGACAATGCTAACATTGTTTGGATATAACTTACTGTTACCTTCAGTTTACCATTTTCAGCATTTAAATCAAATACCTTGCAACTAGCTCTTCCAGTTGCAAAGTTTAACAAAGCATAGAACCTGCTGTCCATAAATATCAACACAGAGCCATATCTTATGAAAATGATAACTTCCTGACAGCCCGGCCTCCCTCTGCTGCCTAGTAATGAGTGAGTTGGACACCATCTGACAGTTCAACCTCAGATAAATATTTCAAACATATCATGCAAGAGATTCACAGATCAATCCCCACCTCCAGGAAACCAGTGGAGTGAGACAGAAAGCCATTTTGAATTGGCGCATCAGAGCGGAACACAACCAGCAGTTTTCGTTGGGGTTTTTTGGGGAGAAGGGGTGTGTTGTTTTGTTTTAACCGGTGCCAGAATAGAGTGGTTAAATGTAAGACTCTGATCTGTGGATTTGACACCTCAACACTAGAACACATCCTGGCACATAAACAAATATGCACAGTAAACTCCCGTTACATTCCCCGTATAATGCTCTGACATAGAATTAACATACTGTACATTGTCTACAAAACCACTTTGAAATGGCTTCATAAAAAAGTCCCTCAGACAGTAGCATGCCAGACTTCTGAACCTTTATGCGATCCTCTTCCATGCACAAGATGGGCACATACTGAAAAACTGAAAAGAAATCAGAGACTAATATACTCCGTATATTTCTCATTAGGTTTGAAGTCCATGAAATAAGTGAATTATCTTTTCAACACCTCTCTGAGAAAGGGAATTTATTTACAGATATGGAAAATGGGTAACTCCATAGTTAAATAATTTGAACCAGTCAGTAACAAGTCTGCCAATAGAGAGAGAATTTAAACTATCAGAACATTTTCCAGATATGGTGGAATACGCTTTGACCAAAATGTACCTTGGACCAATGCCTCTTTAGAGCTGAGTAATTGGAGCAAAACTATGCTTAATAAGGCTGAAAATCAAGCTTTCATCCATGATGATAGAAAAAAATGGCTTAGCCACACGTATTTACCCACCTACATAGCTGAATTCATGTGAGTATTTGGCAGAATACACCATCTTTTAGGACAGCAAAGAATCATATAGACTAAAATAAGTCTGTAGGCCAAAGCACTCTCATGATGGATAACCACGTACTGAACCCCAAGGCTCATCATACAATTTTCAGACATTCTAAATAATGACATCCATCTTGTTGGCTATGCCCAGGGTAACTCCCACCAATCTTTTCCCCATCCCTGCATACAGTGCATACCTGTGAACTATGCCACTGGAATTGAATACAGTCTTCTGCACATCAAATTTTTTTAAAAGCTCATGTCAGAGAAGATGTAGCAAACGTGGACCCCAGCAGAAGCTCTGTACTTTTTACATGTTATGTGAGGACACACCTACTTCCCAACTTGGCTAGACTGCTCCTGAGCTAGTATCTCACCAGGATACTGCACATGTCAGCACACTTGGAGCTAGATTAGGAATCTCTGCACTTCACTACACTACACTACATAGACATAGCTGTGAAGGAATTTCCTACTCCCTTTTAAAATCTGTTTTAAAATATATATCATCTTATATTCCAAAATAAAAATTAGACATGGTCATTTATACCGCATAAATTAGGAACAGGGTATTGCACTCGCAATTAAACAAACTCTTATAATCAATGAATAGTACAAGAAAGGAGAAAAAAAACCCATGAGGGTGCAAGTTTAAAAAAAAAAAAAAAAAAAGAAAAAGAAGAGAACTGAGACTAATTATCTGTATTTAAACATGTGAAGATCTTACTGAGTCTACAAGGTTGAGATCTTGTTCCCTAATCAAGTGCATCAAAGGCATTCCCCAAGGCTCACAGCAAAACTGCAGAACATCCATACAAATCATTTTTATTCAAGAAAGCCCCTGAAGTGGAGTGAGTTTTCCTCTCCTCTTTGTCATACTGCTACATAGCACTGTGTTCCAGGAGGTGTACAGTTCTATACCATAAGGCTTTGCAGAGTCACAGTGACATTCTGAATGAGCTCTTTATTTTTGTCCTACTTGAATTATTAAGAGGGCCAGACTCTGCCCTGATTCACCACCTCTTGAACACCACTGACTCCAGAGTGTAAATTAAGTCAGATTTTGGCCATCATTTGGTAAGCACTATATAATTTAATGTTCTTCAACCTTCAGAATGATTGAAGGATTTAATTTACTAATAATTAACTGCATGAAGCCTCTTTAAGGGGTGATATTGAGTTTAGTTCTAGTTTAAGGGGCTAATATGTAACATATAAGTAATTGTATACAAGCCATACACTTTCAACCCTTTGTTCTGACTGTAAAATGTCAATGGCACTCATTCTGGTTTTAGTTCCCCCCGCTCCCGCCATTTGTCACTGCCTCAAAACCCATGCTGTGAATTTGTAGCTGCCATAAAGGCTTTATGTAAGAGCTAATTGTGCAATGCTCTCACAATTCTGGGTTTAATACTTTTTAAATCAACATTTTACTTACACTTGTTCCTTTCTTGTGTCAAAAAGGAGTATAGACTTCAATGTCACAATCATAATAAATGCATAGTAACTTGCAGAAAATCATAAGGAGTTGTTGTACCTTTGTACTTTTTTCTTAGAAAACGGAAAGATGCATAACATTATTCCCAGTAGGGGAAAAAATGTCACTGTGAGTAGCAGTCATAGCTTATTAGAAATTTGATTCACAATCTTCGACCTCTACATTCATTTAATTTTTTCAAAGAGAGAGAGTCAAATAAAAAGATAAATAAGACTATCCATATTTTCTTTCAGTTATCATCATGTTATGGAATAATCACTTAACAAACATAGATTGCTCTTCTAACACACAATAATCAGCTGGCACAATCAATGCTTGATTTTTTTCTTTTAGTCTCTAACTTAATAAGCACAATTTTGCTGTGCCCAATTCTAGAACAATTAATAGCACTCAGCTGCATCTAGCAACCTACAGATCTGGCACTTACGACAGCAAAATGCTACCAATTCCACACAGAGCTCAAAACTTGCATAGAATTGCTAAGATAACTGGGGTAGGCAAAAAATAACACCTAAAAATTAGTTATCTGGAACACATGCTCTAGAAGGGTGAATTCAAAGTTTCTGTAATTTCTTTATTTGCTTATTTTTATTTCTTCACGTAAAAGCTACTTTCACTTCTCAGGAATGTAAAACAAGCCTCAGAGCTCTTCCTTAAAAGAGAAAATACAAAACCTGCTGCCGCTAGGTATCTTGGTATTATATTATGCTGTTCTACTAATAGCACTGGAAAAGAAAGTAGATGTTTGAAAGCTGGTCTAACATTTAAGTGTAAGTGAGAAGTCTGAGTTATGTTGCAGAATAAAGCACAGCTCACACATTTATTTGATTAAAGTTATTCTTTATAGGGAATAAAATAACAGATAAAGATGTGTACTGATTTTGGCTGGGATGGAGTTAATTTTTTTCGTAACAGCTCATAACGGTGCTGTGTTTTGGATCTGTGGCCTAAACAGTGTTGGTAACACAGGGAGGTTTTAGCTTTTGCCTAACAGCGCAACAGCACTGCCTCACCCCACCTCACCAGCGAGGAGGCTGGGGGGACACAAGGAGTTGGGAGGGGACACAGCTGGGACAGCTGACCCCAACTGACCACAGGACTATCCCATACCATATGATGTCATGCTCAGCATGTAAAGCTGGGGGGAGAAGGAAGGAAGGGGAGGATGTTACGGCATTTGTCTTCCCAAGTAACCGTTACGCATGTTGAAGAGGAAATGGCTAAACATCTGCCTGCCAATGGGAAGGAGTGAATCAATTCCTTATTTTGCTTTGGTTGCGCATGCAGCTGTGCTTTACTTACTAAACTGTCTTCATCTCAACCCACCATCCCCCATCCTGCTCGGGGGGAGTGAGCGAGCCGCTGTGTGGGACTTAGCTGCCTACTGGGGTTAACCCACACCAAGATGCCACAAGGCTTAATTCAATAACCCTCTAACTACCATGAAAATCTTTTAAGGCTATGAAGAGTAAGAGTTCGTGGGTATAAAGGCATGCAACTGCCTCTGAGACTGTCTCCCATGCTACAACTAGCAGCTCTGCCAACATGCCACGAATGCATATCACAAAAGCAAGTGAAGAGTTGTGCCTGTCCCTGGGATGAAACCAGATCACATTCAGTGCGAGCACATACTATATCCTTCAGAAAGTATTAGTAATATTATTCAGTGCAGTTGTAAGACAATCATTATTAAATCATCTGTAATCTAGAGGTAGGTACAAAATCAGTGCTAGTATTTACAAAACTAAGTCAATGCAAACATGCAGTGTTTTGTATGCAGTAAGGAGACTACAGGACTAATGATCCACAGAAATTCAGTGAGATGCTGTAAAATTTCTCATACAGGTCTGCTACATCAGCTCACCTCTGGTCTGCTGTATTCCTCTGCCAGACCAAAAGACAGCATTATAATATATGTAATGCTATCCTTTTGAAGCCACCATATAGCAGTGGCTGTGGAGGTTCAACAATGCTGGCAAGATCAGTTAGCATGAACTAGCTGTTTACAGCATGTGAAGCAAAAGCTGCTGGAGCTCTGCTGATAAAAATTGAGTTTGGCCTGTCTGAATTTCTTTCCATATATAATTCTTGCATGATGGTATAACATGTTACAAAACCAACTAAATCACTTAAAACATAAGTTTGGATTTGAATTCAGGTCCTCAAATCTTGGATTTTAACATTTGTGTTTTTCAGTTTACACTGTACAGGTAGCGTTTCTTTATTGCTGCATGACTCCTCTTTAATGTCTGAATAGTGACATGGCTTGTTTGACATCTAGGCTTTACAGTAAAGAAAGTAACTTATAAAAAACCCCATGCTATCAAAGTTTCCAGACATGACGGTAAAGAATGGCACAGAACATACTAACAGGACAAAATGTATGTAATTTTGGGAACCTCTAAAGAAGGTCAGCTTGGACCCTGCCAAAACACAGTCTCCAAAACCATCACAAGCAGCTAGATATTGATACACATCCGCTCCCTCAAGCCCACTGTGGGGAAAAAAAGTGTTGGGATGTTTTACAGGTATTATATGGGGAAAATTTAAGGATTTTCAATATATACAACTCCAGGCAGTGCCAATGCTATCATAAGAGCTCAGGCAATTGCCTTAAACCCTGCTCAGTGCGACCCTCAGATAAGCCACTTTTGTCTCCATCGTCTCCATTCCCTACCTTCTCAGTTTCTCAGCATTAATAAAAGTATCACAGCACGAGAAGTGCGAAGCAGTAGGTCTAAAAGGATGTCACATTATTCCTTTCCCTGGGCTAATGTTAATTCCTGTTTTCCCCAAAGTACTGGAATAGATTTGCTGTCAGTGTGCAGTCAAAGGGAGTCTGTGAGGCCCTGGAGAGATGGAGTTAGGGAGACTGTTATACTTCACTAAGGAGTCTTTTTCCCCATGAAGGATGAAGGGAGTAAGGGAGTCCACCCACATTATCCAAAAAGGGTGGGACTCCCAGCTCCAAGCGACACTGCAATCTTCATCACAAAGTGAAATCCCTGTGGGCTTAGCTCCCCAGTGAGATCAGAGCAAGAGTAGGACTGGGGAAACAGTGGAGGAAGACAGACAAAAACTGAAAGATATCTCACATCTCATTAATTCCCTGTCTAAAAGTATCTTGCTTTTTTTGGATTGGTTGTTTGTTGGAGCGGGGGTTGTATTGTGAAAGTTTCAGCTGTTCTTGCCATCACTGATAGAAGTTCTTTTTAGGAATCAGAAATATGAAATGAATATAGTCATGTCCTAGGGAGCTTTAAGGGAGGAAAATCCACATCTTCTCAAGCAGGAGGCAAATCAGTTCTTAATTCACCTGTATTTTGAAGGCACCTGAATTCATTGGATATTTAATTTCCATTTCTGTCTCTAATCATCTAGCTAACAACCAGAGACTGAATCTCCCTATTTATTTACATATGTGATGCAGGGAGGTATGATGCAGACTTCTACATTGTTTGACTACTTGAACGACATGAACATGGATAAATGGGAAATGCACTCTTTGATGCTAAGATAATTTGCGTTTCAGTCCGATTGTACCTGACTGAAGCCTGCTCCACTGTGCTATGTGAACCACCTGTGGCGTTTCGATACCGTACAGTTATTCTTTGTGAAATAAACTGAGAAACCAGTCTTGTATCCCTGAGCCCTACAAAATCCTTGAACTAATTTGAAGGTGGAAGTAAATGTCCAAGGTTTCACATACATATAGATATACTATAGCCTAAAAACTATCCTTTTCAAGTAGATACTATTACTAGGTCCTATTCATACCTTCTGAAAGATCTGTGTAAACCAGTATTAATAACATGGAAATAGCAAAGGGAAATACTCTTCAGAAGAATATTCTTAAAAGATGCATAGACATATACATAAAATTCACCTGAAATACTTTGAAACATTAAAAAACAAGAGAAAAATATCAATACATACACACTAAGTCAAATATCCTTTAATACCCAAGTCACTTTTTCTCTGCAACAATACATTCTGTAATTCTTTTTACTGAGATATCTTTGTTATTTCAATGTGTGGGAAAAACTAGCTGGTTTCCTCTACTCATTTACAGTAGAATCATGTGCACTGTTTTTTAATACAGTATTTTTTAAGAATTTGCTCTCTAACATATAGTAGTAAACCAAATTGTTATCAGTACTTCCAAACTGAAAACATGAGGATGACTATTATTAGTTCATGGAGCTATTTGTTCAGAATCACTGCAAAAAGCCTTGAATAACCTATCTCTAGAAGTACTTAAAAATGCTGAATATAGAATTTAATATCTAAATTCACACTCAGTCTTTAATTTGAAGTAAGATATAAGTACTTATACAACTACACAGAAACCATATTAAACACTTAATGTAGTCCCTCAATGTAATCTTTAGTGCATTGTGGAAGGAAGAAAATCTTGTCCATACACACGCATGTGCAAGTTGAGAGCAACAGGGATCTACAGAAAAGGTTTCTTTTCAGGCATAAAAATACAGCATGCCCAGTCAGATCAGCAGGATCTGTATCTCCTTACAAGTTTGGAAAATCAGACTACATTTTCTCCTAGAGTTAAACTCTAGAAGTCTGAAGCTGAAAATCAGTACCAAGTACATCAGATAAGAATGAAGTACATTTGTCTTATGAAACATCTAGTAACCTCAACAATATGGAAAACAAATGTTCAGTTAGGTCCCCCTGCCAGACGCACACACATGCATACAACTTCATGAATGCAAATTTTTCCCATAGAATTTATGTAATTATTTCTTGGAAGGGGCTATCCTCAGTAACTTGATTCAGAGGCTGTATCAGCCTGATTTGAAACTTCAGCTGCACTTGGGGATGATTTGTATAGTTTGTGTTCCTCTGCTTGAAAATTAATATATGGCGAAATTAATATAGGAAAGCTTCCTAGTGCTTTCTCTTTTCTAATCAGAACTGAATAATTAAGAAAATGAAAAAAACCCACCTTACAGTTGTATCCCAAGAATTTGGGATACAAAAGTCATTGCTAAAGTCATTCTACTGTAGAGAAAGTGAAATATGTAGTTTTAAAAAAGCAGATTACATGCTGGATGAAGAGTTCAGGCCCATCAAGTAAATGCACAATCTGTTAATTCCTCTGTGTTTTTTGCAACAAATGGAAAATCTAAGTTAATCCATCTAGTGGATAGATCTCAGACAAATGAAGGAAAGAAGAGGAGCAGCAATTTAAACACCTGAAAGAAAAATAATTTTCATCTGCCTGTCCATACACAATTACATAATTCTTAAAAAGACTTTCTTATTTCCTATTACTTAACTTTATCGCGCAAAACAGTTAAATCCCTTTAACTATATTGCAAATAATCAGTAACTTTTTTTTCTTTTATCCTTCGCACTCCAAAAATATTTGCATCATCCTACAGACAACCATCATTCACACTTCATTCTCATCTTTGCCTCCAGCGTTCTCTATGAAACAGTTGTATCCTACTGTACAAATGGAAAAACTGAGGCAAAGAGATGACAAATATTTTTAATGTTTACAGTAAATCTGGAGACCAGTTGAATTTTATTTTCTTTTGGGGTAAATTTCAGGACTGCGAACAGATTGAAATTAGAGCTTAAGTCAATGGGAACTGTTGATGCCTAGCATGTTAAAAAAAAAATAGTAGAGAGTTATAAACTGGTCAAAAAGTGCCCCCTAACTGTAGTCCAAAGGAAGGCTTAGGGAACTAGTTGAAGGTTACACAACTCATCACTGGCAGAGTGAGGATTTTAAATCCTATTCATAAAGTTGTATTGTTTCAAAACCATAATTTTGTGTGTGGAAACACCAAATAAAAACCCTGCATGGTCATTCTGTTTTACTTCATCTCTTCTTCCCATGGAATGAGGAAGGGGTGGACACAAAGAACAGGGATACAATACATTGCCTTGTTTAGTACCTTCAGCCGGGTCCTGACTTTTCTTACCCTTTCATACGGAAGACTCAATCATGGTCATTTCTGTCCTCCACTGTAAAGGAACTAGTGAAAATAAGCTTTGCAAAACTGTAAATAAACAAATACCCCAGTTTCTTGTGGCAGAGTTCTATGCAAGAAACTAAGAAATTATTTTAAAAATATTTTTCTTACTCAGATATGCTTTGCTGTAGGCACTCAAGTAGAGCCAAATAAGAAAACATCTCATATAATTATGTGCTGGTCCACTAACAGCCTCTGCAAATGAACACTAAGATCTTCAGTATGATCTAACCGTAATTGTAGAGCTAATTTTGTGAGTGACGAACAAGTTATAAATATGCAAGTCCTCTGAAATTTTCCCCCTTACTCATCTATTTCTTATTTGGATTAAGTATAAGACAGCTATTACAGAGAATTGCCTTACTTTGCTCAACTAACAATTTACTCTTAAAAGAATCTTTTTATGATGAGCAAATATACAACTGTTCAGCATTGGCTTTTTAGCTCATAGCTAAATTACTTACTTGATGGATACACACATGTTATGGCTCTATGTTTATAAATTTTTAAATGATCAGTCTTCAGAGAGTGATCATTATCTTGCTGAAGTCCTATACAAATAGTTAACATTTGAAGCATAAGAAAATACAAAGAGTTAAATCCACTTTAAATATATGGTTGGCCTTATCTTATTTGTAAATGTTCTTTAGTAAGGAAGCAGACAGTTTCTATGAGTATTCAAGTGCATTCTTTTTTTTACTCTAGTGCAATTTAGCTAAAATATCCCTTGTGTTTTCAAGCAAAATAATACTTTTGCTTCACAGAATTATTCATATGCAAGTGCACATTGTGGTCCTTTCTTATATATACCACACTTACTTGAAGGAACACTCAGGTGATACAACAGGAAAAAGCTATTTTACCTTCACAAACAATAATTATAATTGCACCCTTGCTTTATATTTTCTTAGTGTTTTTATAATGCATATACCGTAGTTAAATTTTTTTTTAATGCCTTATCTAAAAAGTGATCTAAAAAGTGATTGTTTCCATATGCAAAAACCTAAATAAATTATATAGACTTACTGTCTCTCAAGGAGTTTGGCTTATTCTATTAATGCAATGTGGATTAGACTTGCTGCCAGCCAACCACAACTACAGAAGCTGTGTCCCAGCCAGCTGTAATCCAACCTGAGGCGTAGCTTTTGAAAAAAATCAGCTTCTGCAGCTCAGTGTAGTAGTGTTTCAGCGCTGCACATCAGTTAAGGACTGCCCTAATCTGCTGATGGACCTGTTCAAGAGAATTACTAGATACCAGTATATCAGGCAAGTGGCTACACTCTTAATAAAGTAGAGAAGCTTCCCTGAGGAGGTAAGATCAATTAGATCAGCCAGTCTCACACAACTACGAGCAAAGGGGTTGGGGATTTTTTGGAGGGGGGGACTTTTTTGCCCCTTTTTAATCTCTCAAAATTGGAGCTCGTTGAGGAGGAAGCTATAGCTGAAGCTCTGCATATAGTTTGGGAACTTACACTGCTACTGCAGAAAAGTACTGCAGCTTAACTGAATTCTGCCCTGCCTTATTTTCTACTCATTTACGCGGTAAAGTAAAAAAACAGGATACGATATTTGCTGCATCTTATAGTATGCAACAACCTAGAAGACAGCTGGTACTGGAGCTTTACCCTAATTGTGGGGTTTCCCAGGCTGCATCCAATTGCTGCTGCAATTCCCGAGTGTTTTGTTGCAAGGCTTAGCAAGCACACACTAAACTAAAGATAGCAGGATTCTCGGCTCTAAAGAGATGAAAGCAACCTAGGCCAATATAGTTGTTGAGATTTCTAAGCAGTGTAATTCCATTGATTTTAGTGGCTGTCTTACTGGGGCTATCTCTACCCACTACCTATATACCTACTGTGAACACAGCAGTCAGAAGAGAAATATTCAGACCACCGGAATTTGAAACCTGATGATTATGATGGAATTGTGATTATTTTGATTCATTTATTACTGATTGACTGTATGCTTTTATTTATAGGTTGGGTTCTTTTATAATATTCAAATTATTTTCCAACTCAGACTTAATCTTGGTTGGCAAGCAGGCAGGAAGGAAAAGTACGGAAGAGCAGACTTCTCTCCCTTTCAAATCTGTTACTGTTTATCATGTGCTATTTCCCTGGGATAATTTTATGTCAGAAAACAAAATGATACTGTCATTTTAAATATCTGGGAAAAAAAATCATAATAGGAATATGATATATTGTCCTAGTTAAGCACTTTCAAATTGATTTTGACGCTTTCAGATTGATTTTGTCATAAATGTGTAAGTCTGATCAGTGGGATTTCTGGGCTTGTGGAATAGGCAGGGTTCACAACCTTACAACCTGAATATCAGGAGTAAGTGAAAATATTTCCCCTTCCTTTCCATCTCCACTGCCTACTCCTGCATCACAACTCCTGCAAGAATAAGTGTCCCTGAAGATGTTTCATATAAGGACAGGAGAGATTATAAAACACTAACCTCCAGAATTCTGAAATCCATAGAATGAACTATGAAAAATGCTGACGTATCCTTTATTTCATGTCAGAAGCTTGGCTCAGCAGAGGAGGATCAAGTGTGACTAACGCTAGCGTCTCTGTGTAACCAAAGAATACTGTATCAATAGTTTCTCTTCATAAGAATGGATATTCCAATCCACAGAATATTCAGAATTAAACTTACCAATTTATAATTGAATTAACATTTGAATTGGACCTAGCATTCTCCCAAGTAGTAAAAACAAACCCCTGTAATAATGCAATCCAAACATTGCTTTAGTTACAAAGACAAACAGAACAAAACTGTGCTGAACCAGACTGTGAAAGTGATGTTCTGCTGAAAACGTGAGTCATTAAATAACCAAGAAGAAAAAAGAAAGTAAGTCTCAGCAGAAAAAGATACAGCTGATAAGGCTAATTTTAAACACCTTTCGTTTGTAATAAGGTGTTATTAGTCTCCCAGGCAAAACACCTTGAAAAGCGTGATTTTTATTTTGATAACGTCACTTGCTATGTCCATGTAGGAAATACCTCCCTCATTTGCTAAAGCTATGTGATGTGGGCATAAATAAATACATCATATTGTAAAAGCTGGGAGAGTGTCTGTCTGTCCACCTACCATAGAATTCACTTATTGCTTATTCAATATAAAGCCTGCTTCTATGATTTGGCACATCTTTATTCAGAAAGATGGGCTGATTGCTGGCAACTTTGATGCAATAAAGACTGCTGCAGCATTACTGGAAGAAAGTCATTTGATAAATGTATATTTTCCATTTTGCTTAAAAGGAATCTATTATAAGTGCAGCTGCTTTCCGAATGAAATTAATGCCGAAGTGAAGCTTCGTATTACAAAGTAAAATGGGACTCGCTCTCTAATATTAGACTGAAAGGCATTGTAATGCAGCAGGAGGATTGAACTTTGACTCCTTCAAGAACACTGATTCATATAATAAAAAGAGGAAAAAAGGCTTTAAAAATGCTAACATCCTCTTTTCAAAGCTTAGCAAAGCTGCTGTCTAGAAAACAGAATAGCAAATACAGGCTGTGTGCTTCTCCAAAGAAGATATACCCTAAAGAATACTCTAAGGAATCCACGTAACAAAATTCTCAAGATTGTTTTGAAGTTTTTGAAAGATACTGAACCATACAACTGGGAGGAGAATCTCTCATACTTTTTCTAGTCAGTGGTGATATACATTGCTTATTTAAATGGGTTTTAACCAAGCTATATACTGTCGGATTACAGCTAAGATTTACCAACCTTTTATGATTACAACTTCATATGTGAGAAGTTCTCCCATCCTTTTCAAGATTTCAAGAATATTCCTGTTCAACGCTGGTTATAAATAAGATTTTTTTAACTTTCTATTTAAGGTGTATTTTTTTCTCTGAAGCAGACAGAAAACAAGAAGGAACAGGGCTATCTGCTGGGATGTGGGCTTTCAAGGACACTCCTTACCACTCTCAGCACCCATAACTGGTGGGACAGTGCTATGGAGGGGTTCCCTTTCTGACCCAATGACCATTTAATTCATTACAGAAATTGGAGTGACTCTATGATGGGACGCCCAGCACAGGTGAGCTGAGAGGCTTGTGATCACTGTACGCATGAAAAACATGCAAAAGGATCATGTCAGAGAATGTCAGAACATCTTTAGCTTGGCTACGCCCCAGACATACCACTCAAGTGGTATTTTTTGTTTTGAGGTTTTCAAGCTTAGAACCTGAGAGTGCTGTTTCACCTAATGTTTTACCGGAAGTGGGTACATGGCCCACTGAAAAGAATCAGTTGTGAAAAATCTGCTTTATTAAATGAAAAACTGTACTAATTAAGACAGTTTATTTGTTGACCATGAAGCCTCCTGTCTAAATACATTCTGGAAAAATCAAAGGATTGCAAAGTCAAAACCCAAGTCAGGAACGTTTTAAAGTGTAGGTAAGAAAATGAACAGCACAACTCTTCTTCAACATGCTTTGCATTTTCTTTCAAGTTGAGCTACATTTTTATAGATCCCTATCCCTTTTTTCTTGGCAAAACTCATGCATCATGATGATTCTAGTAGTTGAGGAATGGGTTTCCTTTTCTCAGTTTAGATGGTTTAATATATGACTGTAAAATGGAACAAGAAGATATCCATAAATATTAACTTTAACCCATGTCTCTCCTGCCCTTTCTATATTGAACCAAGTCAGAGAGTTCTCAAGAGAGTGAGTTTGGCTTTGGCTCTGAATAGAATCTGTGTTTCTCTTTTCTCTACACTGGAAGCCTACAGAGATCAGTCCCTCTGTTCACATTCGTAAATAACCCATGAAATGTTCTTCTTAAGAGCAGCTCCATCTGCTGCTAGATAGAAGACAGACAGGTGCTACCCTGAGAGGGCCTACAAAAATAGAAAGTCATATACCATGCAGCCATGGCTTAAAAGTTGAAACATTTAAAATATAGTCTATTCAGGGCTCTTCTTATTTGCTCTGTGAGATTAAGGCCTCTGGTGTTCACACTTTCAATCTTTCTTTCTGCAACCACAAATAAATCTATGTGGTGCAATGGTGTGCTGTGCCCAGGTAACTGAAAAGCAAATCGCAGTGTTATTGCCCCAATCTGCCTAGACTATTTACATGAGAGCTGATATAACTTTACAGCACTGTTTCTGACACTTAAATGAATTTACTTAAACAGCTTGAATATATACTTACTTTATTTACATAGCTTGAATACTGGTATCTGACATTCCCTTGACATCTCCCACAAGGAAGGGTCTTGAAAAACTTTACTTGCCATAATTGGCATTGGCAGTACACTGAAAACTGGTAGGCATTTGCTTCATTCATTCAGATGTCTGTGATGTTACATAAATGTATTTCCTAGTTTTTCAAACAGAAATAGCTTTCACTACGTAATTGGCAAAAGAAGGATTAAGATTTCTATATATAAGTATTTTAATAATTAAAAAAAAAAAGGTCCTGTCACATCACCAAAACATTTTAATATGATTTGTTGAAAGCGAGGAAAAATAACACATTTCAGGAAAGATTCTTTCTTGATAATTATATGTAAAACTGTTCATTTTGTATATAAAGTTCTTTACAATTGTCTTCAAATTATAAAAAAAAAATTCTCTTAAAATCTTCATTTACAGATTATTTTTCATAAATGAAAAATTCCAAAATTATTTGAACAAGAATTTTGGATTTTTTCCAGCAAAAATTTTATATAAGGGTATTGAAATACTTTTTGGGAAAAAAAAAAATTAGAGAAGTCTCACTGTTTCTAAAGAAAGATGTTTCTTTGCCAGTAATGCTCATGTTCCGGGAGAAAACTTTGGAAGTGAAAAGTAACAACCAGACGTACTCTGTGGCCGAAGCAATACAAACCCTCAGATTAGAGATGATACACACCACTACACCTTACTCTAGCTTAGAAACAGGAGTAACTTGCAAGAAGAATTTTACACTGACACAGTTAAACTAGTGCCTTCAAACCAAGCAACGATGAGGAAGATGTAATATATTTTGTTGAAAATCCAGATCTTATGCAAATTGAGCAAGGCTCTGATCTCAAATATTGTTAAGCTCCTTCTCCAGATTAGTTTTGATTTGCAATTAAAATTACAACTAACTCCTCTTTGGCATCATCATTCAAACATTGGAATAATCTGCCTAGAGAGATGGTGGTGTCTCCATCCTTGGAGATATTCAGAACTAGACTGGACAAGACACTGAAAACCTTAGCTAACTCAGTCTACTCTAAGGAGCAAGATGGACCAGACAACCACCAGAGGCCCTTTCCAATGTGAACTATTCTATCATTCCAGAATTGAACTAAGATTCCTTTCCTTAACATAGCAGAAAGGAAGAGGACAGTAAAACCTCCACACAATACATTCTGGAGCACTATATACTCTTTCATGTAAGTCTCACTAATGTGGGTTTTTTTCCAGGTTTTAATTAAAATGCTGTTTCTTAAAAATAATAAAAGCCTCTCAACTACTCTCTCTTCCTTTCTAGTAAAAAGAAGGCAGGAAAAAAGTCTATCTCCTATTTCACATATGGATTTCAAATGCTGTGTGTGGATTTGAGGTTGCCGTTTCTGCTAAAGAAACAAACTCTAAATGTCAAACTGATATCTGGATTTGGACTCAGATTTTAGACCCTTCTCACAGGCAGAGGTGAGAGGTGTTGTTGCAATGGTAAAATATGAACAAACGTCTGCCAGTACTGTTTGCAAGCTCTTCCTCCTTATCTCACTTTTTCTCTAGAGACATTAAGGCAAGATAATCTGGATCATTTTATCTGTCTTAATACCAAAATATACTCCAAGTGTTATATTCCAACCCTTTCTTCTCTACTGTCTGTTCGCTCAGTATGTCCTTCTTAAGCCTTCAGAAATAGAAGCAGCATGACTTTTCCTCAGTCTGTTCTATCACAATTTCCTGTTTATCAACATTTCAAACTTTTGAGCAATCTAGACATGATTTTGTTTCTGTGCATTCTTGCTCTTTGTAAAATATTGTCTGTAAAATATTTTGGAAGCAGGAAGAAGTCTCTTTAGAAGAATATTCACTATTTTCTTCTTATTTAGCAAGAGAAAAGCTGTCTTACATACCATCAAACAGTCCCTCCTCCTTAACAGACTTGTTTGTAAGATCACAAGTCCCCGTGCAGCCATCTCTTTCCAAATGTTATTGTTTGTTTCCCTGCTTTCTTTGTGTTTGCGCTTGCAATAGTCTGTACTTGCTGCTGGATAGCTGGCTAACTCATTTCTAATATTTAAACGTTTTAGGTTTGCTCTCATCATGACCCTAATACAGTGCATTTACACTACACTCAAAGGAGATGAATAGCAAGCCTACCAGATAAATGGCCACAGACTCACAGCCTTCAAGAGACTTATTCACTGGAGTAACAGTATTAGCCCGCAAGGGCATCTGTACTTGCTGCTGGATAGCTGGCTAACTCATTTCTAATATTTAAACGTTTTAGGTTTGCTCTCATCATGACCCTAATACAGTGCATTTACACTACACTCAAAGGAGATGAATAGCAAGCCTACCAGATAAATGGCCACAGACTCACAGCCTTCAAGAGACTTATTCACTGGAGTAACAGTATTAGCCCGCAAGGGCACTTTCCTTTTCATGTTTTTTGCTTCCAATCTCTGTCATTATTGGGTGATGTTGCTTTCAGATGGTTAGGGCTTTTGGTCACTGCCATCTTGGGAAAGATTCATATTTATGACCTTGAACTGAAAAGCTTCCTATTGCACTTTGGCCACTTGCACCATTCTTTCCATCTCACCACTCACGTAACATTCAAACTCATTTCCTTTCCTTTTCAGCTTAATCACTCTGTGCTCTTACATTTTGGTACTTGTGGCTGCCTACAAATAGAAGGCAGCCACCAGGATTGCAGAAAATATAAGGCTACTGTTGAAGTTAGTGGCTGTTTTTAACGGTACCATATTCTGTGCCTAAGAAAAGAGTACTCCATCCCCCAGACAATTCACAGCCTAGGGGTCAATTTACCCAGTAATTCATAGACCAGTGACTCACAGTTAAACAAGTGCCTGATTCTACTCTTGACCTTAGTCCAATCGTATGTACATACACAGTATAAAATACGAGCATTTTATGTTATCTTTCCCTGCTATATGTACACATAAAGCTCATAGTGACATGCAGGAGGAAAAAAAGGTTCCATACTCCAATTAATACTAAGTCTGTATCACTATGCAAGGCTGATTTAAATCAGAAGTGTGCATACACTGTTCCGTCATATTAGCCAGGGTTCACCATACATCCAGATTTATGATTTCCCACTGGCTTTGTTTTGGCTATGAAAGAACAGATGAAATCAGAATTGATGCTAAATTGCTGCTACAACAAAAAAAAATACCTGGCATGTAAGGACATCTGCCTTGACAGGTTAAAGGACTATTCAGCATAAAAACAAAGACGAGACAGAAAAAGCAATAAATCACACCTAGATACACAAACCCTAAGAAACAGGAGATAATGAAAACAATACCAAAGATAGAACTCTCAGGTCCCTGATGATGGGCCATTGAAGGAACCATTCAAAGTCCTGTAGAACTGATAGAGTCCCATAGGAACAACTGATTTTACTGCAGGGGAGTTGTGGGACTGCAAAATTTATGGGATGTTTTAAGCAGCTTATGGGAACATGCAAAGGAATGCTTAAGAACAAGGTGGATTGGGGAGAAGCAAGCATGGGAAGATGGAGAGAAGGTTTAATATATTAAAAAAAACCCAAAACAAACCTGACTGCATACAAACAAGCTGCTGTTCAGCATACTTGCCTGGCCAAGCCCTGTGCCTGATAACTGCAGTCTTATGAAACTCCATCCACCTATTTTCTGTGTGACTTGCTCTCTGGTGTGTGTGTGTGATTCGCTAGCAAACTTCAGGCTCGACTAGCCAGTAAGTCCTGGAAAGATGTGAGCCTGGAGACAGAGACAGGATAAACAGGGCTTAGGTTCTGGGCTTGGATTCTGTGTGGACTTACGGTCCAGTGTAGGGCTTAAGACACCTGAGGAAGTGAGAACTTAAATCCAACTGCAGTAGGTGACAAGCAGGAGACTAGAAACTGGAAAAAACCCAGGCTGGAGATGGTGGAGCCAAGAATCAGGGCATCAATTCTGCATGGTTTTATAGCCTAGGGTTTGAGGGCTCTGCAAATATGAGAGTGACTGTGAATAAAGACAGAGAAAGTTTATAAATATGTATTTGTATGTGTATGTGTATATACACACACACACACGCTAAATACTCAACTTCCTAATGATTTGCAGAGGAGGAGCAGGAGTGGACTGTGTTGTTCATGTTCATGTAAGCGTTGTGGGTGCCAATAAAGGCAATGCTCTGTGTTGATCTATATATCTGAGCTTGTGTGGGTGAGTGTGTGTACGTGCACATGTGCATCTATCGGGAATACGTACACAGCCTCGCTATTGGCGTGACCTGCAAATGGGAACAGCAGGAAACAGACTGGGAAGGAGAAATCCAGGCTACCCCAAGAGCCTCAGCCAATTTTGGATCTTTGTTACAACAATGTAAACAGACAGTTACTCCATGTTTTTCTGTGAAAAGGCAAGAGCCTGTTTACACTTGTAGCAGGCCCCAGAATTTTTCCTCATATTCAATTTTTTCTAACTACACAACTGTAAATTTTAAAGTTCAACCTTTCTCGTTTGTTGATTTGTTCTACACCTTCTGTGTTCAGCAACTCTAACAAGATGAAGTGGAAATAAAACAATCGCACTAAGAAATTAATCCCTTTGTTCCAAAGATAGCAATCAAAACACATTCAATTGATGAGGCTATAACTAGGGAAATGGAATTACCAACTCTTGGAGTCTGTGCCAGGTATAACATAATACAAAACCATAACAATTATTAGAAAAAAATAAAAAAGGAACCACAACTACCATAGCATCAACATAACTCAATTACTGTTCCACAGTCCAAGTTGCTGGAATACAACAGGTTATTTTAACCACTTCTCTGAAACTGCAGTAGCAGCTGGAACACTTTGACAAGTGTTCTCAGGAGAACTGTGGCCCTCCTTAGCTGCATCCTATGCTTATATCTGAGAGGACAGGACATAACTTGCCTGGAGCCCCACATCACTGTTGCACAGGACAGGATATTTCTAAAACAATGCTGGAGATGAGTGGTTCTTGCACATCCACATAATCACAATGGCAATAACTTTCCTAGCCATTTGGTGATTGTGGTGGGTTGAACCCGGCTGGACACCAGGTGC